>NC_045132.1:13067633-13276210 GCF_007655135.1 Punica granatum
TTTACTGCTTGTGGTTGATTTGATTAGTTCTATCTCGATTACACTAGAAGGGGAGGAAGATTAATCGCTGCGTTATTGTTTGGTTGAGTACATCCCTAACCCCCAACAAGTGGTATCAGAGATTGGGGTAGAGAAGTTTGAGTTTTTTTCGGTGTTTTCGAGATGGAGGAGTCTACAGGATCCATGTTCAAGTTGAATGCAACCAACTACTCTATATGGAAGTCTCGGATGGAGGATCTTCTATTTTGCAGGGATTTGTACGATCCTATTGAAGGGGATTCCGCGAAACCCAAAGATAAGGATGACAAGGCTTGGGAACGCACAAATCGGAAGACTATTGGTTTGATTCGGCAGTGGATAGACAATAGTATTTATCATCATGTTGCTCAGGAGACAAATGCAAAAGCTTTGTGGGATAAATTGACAAATCTCTATGCGAGGAAGACACACAAAATAAGGCATTCCTCGTGAAGAAGCTGGTTCATCTTCGTTTCCAGGATGGAGGTGATATGGCTGCGCACATGAGTAATTTCCAGGATATTATTAACCAGTTGACGAACCTGGAGATAATATTACCCGATGAGTTGCAGGCTTGTCTACTTTTAGGACTCTACCGGATAATTGGGACACACTCGTGGTTGCATTAAGCAATTCTGCGCCAAACGGGAAGCTATCGTTGGCCACGGTGACAGACAGTTTATTTAATGAGGAGACTAGAAGGAAAGGCTCGGGGATTTCCATTCAGTCTGAAGCTTTGGTTACTGAACAACGGGGAAGAAGTCAAAGCAGAAATTTCTCTTCCAAGCATAGTAACTCACGTGGCAAATCGAGGGGTAGATCAAAGTCGAAGACGAGGAAAGTGGTCACTTGCTATCACTGTGGAAAAGAGGGACACTACAAAAGGGAGTGTAGAGCTCTGAAGAAAAATCAGAATGGCAACGGTGAGAGCAAGAAGGAAGAAGGCACTACAGCAGTGGCATGTGATGGAGAGACCTACATCATTTGTGATGAAACTTATGTGAATTTCACATGTCAAGACTCTACCTGGGTTGCAGATACAGGTGCCTCGTTTCATGTCACTCCTCATCGGGATTTCTTCTCATCTTACACTACCGGGGACTATGGTTATGTGAGAATGGGAAATGGACAGTCATGCAAGATTGTCGGTACTGGTGATGTCTGTCTAGAGACCGAGCTTGGCTGCAAGTTGCTTCTGAAGAAGGTGAGGCATGTTCCAGAAATTCGCCTTAACCTAATCTCGACGGGTCAGCTTGATGATGAAGGCTACAGTAACGAATTTAGCAATGGGAGATGGAAGCTCTCCAAGGGTTCGTTGATTGTGGCACGGGGTCAGAAGACCGACACTCTCTACAGGCTGCGTGCCAGACACAATTCCGGTCAAATTAATGTTGCTGAGGATTATCCTATCGAGCTATGGCATAGGAGACTTGGGCATATCAGCGAGAAAGGTATTCAAATTCTTGCTAGAAAGCAGTCTTTGCCCGTTAAAGGTATGCACTTGAGCACTTGTGATCACTGTTTAGCCGGTAAGCAGAGGAGAGTTTCTTTTGTTAGAAGTCGTCCCTCTAGATGCGATCATATACTTGACCTTGTGCATACTGATGTTTGTTTCATGTCGGATAGATCTCTTGGTGGTGCTCTCTATTTTGTGACCTTTATAGATGATCACACCAGGAAGGTTTGGGCTTACCCTATGAGAACTAAAGATCAGGTGACTGAGATTTTCAAGAACTTCCATGTAGCAGTGGAAAGAGAAACAGGCATGAAGCTGAAATGTGTCAGAGCTGATAATGGTGGTGAGTATAGAGGTCCTTTCGAGAACTATTGCAGGACTCACGGTATCAAACTTGAGAAGACGGTACCGAAGACACCACAACAGAACGGGCTTGCAGAGAGGATGAACCGCACAATTGTTGAGAGAGTTCGTTGTATGCTTTCTCAAGCGAAACTGTCTAAGCCTTTCTGGGCGAGGCAATGAGGTCAGCGGTTGATCTTATTAATCTTACACCGTCAGTTGCACTTGATGGAGATGTACCCCAGCAGGTGTGGACCGGCAAGAAAGTATCATACGCATCTCAGAGTATTCGGGTGCAGGGCATCTGTTCACATTCCTCGAGATGAAAGATCAAAACTTGATGCCAAGGCAAAACAGTGCATCTTCTTGGGTTATGCACATGAAGAGTTCGGGTACAGGCTTTGGGACCCTGATAGCAAGAAGATCATCAGGAGCAGGGATGTTGTCTTCTTTGAGGACCAGACAATCGAGGATTTGCAAAGGTTAGAGAAGGCCAGTGTAGGCAATCCTCACGAGATCTCTATTCCTGTACCGGTTGATGTAGAGCATCCAATGGAAGAGGTACCTGGTGAGTATGAAGAAAACCACGACTGGGGGTGAGATTCCTCAGGTAGATGATGATGTGACTACGGATGATACAGGCTCGCAGTTACAGTTAGAGCCTGCAGATCTACCTAGACAATCTGATAGAATAAGACGATCATCTACAAGATATCCGCCTCATGAATATGTGCTACTGACTGACGGGGGAGAACCTGAGTGCTATGATGAAGCTGTGGCACATGAGCACAAGGAGCACTGGTTGAAGGCGATGAATGAGGAGATGAACTCCTTGTCTGAAAATCACACGTATGACCTAGTGAAGCTACCGCAAGGTAAGAGAGCATTGAAGAACAAATGGGTCTACAGGTTGAAGACAGAGAACTCGCGACCTCGATACAAAGCTCGACTGGTAGTGAAAGGTTTCAACCAGAAGAAAGGAGTTGACTTCGAGGAGATCTTCTCGCCCGTTGTCAAGATGTCATCGATCCGAGTTGTTCTCGCACTGGCAGTTAGTCTGAACTTGGAGATCGAACAGCTCGATGTAAAAACAGCTTTCCTGCATGGTGACTTGGAGGAAGAAATATATATGGAGCAGCCTGAAGGATTCCGAGTTAAAGGTAAGGAGCATTTGGTGTGTAGGCTGAGAAAGAGCTTGTATGGGCTTAAGCAAGCACCTCGGCAGTGGTACAAAAAGTTTGACTCTTTCATGTTGAGCCATGGCTACACACGGACAACTTCAGATCATTGTGTGTTCGTGAAACAATTCTCGGATGGTGATTTTATCATTTTACTGTTATATGTGGATGATATGTTGCTTGTCGGTCATGATATGAGCAAGATTGCAGAGTTGAAGAAAGAGCTCAGCAAGTCCTTTGCCATGAAGGATTTGGGACCGGCAAAGCAGATCCTTGGGATGCATATTTCTCGTGACAGATCAAGTGGAAAATTTTGGCTTTCTCAAAAGAAGTACATCGAGAAGATTTTGGATCGGTTCAACATGGGTAATGCTAAACCAGTTTCATCACCACTTGCTTCTCATTTCAAACTTAGCTCGAAGCAATGTCCTACAAGTGAGAAGGAGAAAGAAGAGATGAAGAAAGTTCCTTACTCATCAGCTGTAGGAAGTTTGATGTATGCCATGGTCTGTACAAGACCAGATATCGCTCATTCTGTTGGTGTGGTTAGTCGTTTTCTCTCCAATCCGGGGAAAGAGCATTGGAATGCGGTTAAATGGATTCTGAGGTATCTCAGAGGAACATCCAAGGTGTGTTTACACTTTGGCACTGGTAAGCCGGAGTTAGTGGGCTATACGGATGCGGATATGGCAAGAGATATTGATTCCCGGAAATCCACTTCGGGATACTTGATGACTTTTGCAGGGGGAGCTATCTCATGGCAGTCAAGGCTTCAAAAGTGCATCGCTTTGTCTACAACGGAAGCCGAATACATTGCGGTGACCGAAGGTTGCAAGGAGATGTTGTGGTTGCAAAAGTTTTTGCAGGAGTTGAGAGGAAATCCATAGGTTTATAAGAGATAATGGTCTAGTAACCCATTGGCTTAAGCTTTTGGGTTGCGGATGGGCCCGAGTCTCAAGTAAGCCCATGGATTTTTCCCAACAGTGGTATCAGAGCCCAAGGTAACGATCCTGGGGAAGTGCACACGCTATGCGTGGAAACCCACACCACGCCAAGGCCCGAGTGTGGAACTCGTGGCTAGTGATGGGCCTAACAATTGGTATCCGAGTCCGGAAGTGGAAGCCCGGCTCGAAGTCCTCCATATAGTCGAGAAGGGGGGAATTGTTGGGCCGGTTTCTCTCCTATATGGAGAATGGTGAGTGCGGGTGTTGGAAGTAATCCCACATGGAAAAGTTGAGAGGAAATCCATAGGTTTATAAGAGATAATGGTCTAGTAACCCATTGGCTTAAGCTTTTGGGTTGCGGATGGGCCCGAGTCTCAAGTAAGCCCATGGATTTTTCCCAACACGTTTAGTCCTCCGATCATTGGTCATATCCCACACTGGCACATAGCCTCTCGCCCTCGGCCTTCCCGTGTTGGAGACAAAAGAAGGATAAATCGATCCTGCAGCTTGGGGTTGGTGTTTGGTGTTCATGTAGATGTTATGGTGCTTGCAGATGGTGGAAGACGCCATTGACGTTTCTTTTGGTTAAGGATGATTCCGTCCAGAGATAATGATGTTCAACAAAATCTAACGGCAGCACTAACAGAAGGACTAAAACAGAAAATCCTCTAAAGGTAAAGGTAAAGGACAAAAGAAATTAAGAAAAGGATAAAAATAGAAAATCACTCAGACTAAAGTTATACTTTTTCCAATAGGTCTGACTTCGCGCATTGCTACGGGAGCAAAAATAGTTTTGATAAATAATATGTTAATCACATCACTTAATGCAATAACTTTCATAGAGTACAAACCCAAGTTATAATGAGAATAATAATTTATCTACAAAATATTTTAGATTTCTTAGAAAAGGATAATAATTCATGTTTGATAAATAGTGTAAAATCTAACATTTCTTCTCGATCATCTCATATTTCTATTTCTAATATTTCTTATTATAAAAGCATGTCCGCATTCATATTAGTATTATTAGTTCACTAATATTCATTATCCCGCAGTTTCACATATATTGTTTAATTTATATATATAATCCGAAAATTCTTATAAATTCTTGTAAGGACACAAATATACTCCAATATTTTCTTAATATTATTCGACCACAAGATATAATTTGTATTTTACTATTACATATAATTTTGTTTATTCTTTTACATTGTTGTTACGTAATAAATCCAATGCTATTTATTTGGGGTAAATGATGTGTCGTTCACTTACTATTCTTCGATCTCACTCACATCATTTTGATAAATCTATACTATAATTTTAGTCATATTATGATAAATCAGATGCTAAGCCTTTGAATGTTGTTAATAATCGCTATCTCAACACTATTAAATTTATATGGTACTGTTTATATTTACGGTGCTAAAAATGATAGAAATAGGAGGAGCAATATAATTAATAAATCAAATGGAAAAAGTTATTTTGGTCCTCAACCTTTATCTACTTTTTCATTTTCGTCCTAAATCTATTTCTTCGTTCAATTCTATCCTAAACGTTACATAATTTGTTCGTTTTAGTTTTCCATCAAAAAATACATTTTCATCCAAAATATTTTAAAATATATTTTTTAATTACAAATTAATTTTGAAAATACAAAAAAAACTTAAAAATTAAAAAAAGAAATGGGGATCGAGATATCTCAGTCTGGCGATGATCTTGCGATTATTGGGGTAGAGGATCCCGCCGACGGCAACACCCCCCCCCCCCCCCCCCAACATCTCTTGTGGCCTCTATGGTCGTCGGGGACCTTAGGAGGGGTGGCCATGAGACCTCCTCTCCCAAAATCGAGAGATCCCAGCAACTACCAGTGGGACCTCTACCTCCAAAATATTTTTATTTTATTTTATTGCTTTTTCTTATTTTTTTTATTTTCAAAATTTTTTTTAATTAAATAATATATTTTAAAAATATTTTGAATGGAAAAATTAAAGTAGGACTAAAACGAACAAATTATGTAACATTTAGGGTAGAATTGAACAAAAAATAGGTTTAAGACAAAAACGAAAAAGTATGTAAAGATTAAGGACCAAAAATGACTCTTTTCCTTAATAAAAAACTCCTACAGAGCGATTATATGGAAGCACCATGTGGAAACTCATTAATGGAGGAGGGGAGGACTAAAATTTCAAATGGAAGTTAGGTGATTTTGAAGCTCCAATGAAATCGTCGCTCGAACTTAGAAACCAAAAGCTGTGTGGTTTCTACGACATCATCAATATCTCTCATTTCTTTACTCGTACGAGTGACCTTTATTTATTTTGTTTGTGTTTTTTAAGAAAAAATAAAGAGAAAAGCTTAAAATTTTGTTAAATGACACCTGCTCTCCTCGATTTGTGGGGGACTAGGTTTAATGTTTTACTATAATATAATTTATATTATATATAAAAGTATCAACCATTTCGTACTGTTTCTAAAACTTTTATAATTCTAAAAATACATTTATTCTTCATGACTATTTTTCTTCTTTTTCATACATCTTGCTTGCACGCTTGCGGTTCCATTCATTTATATGATTTTTATTTGAACACTTTAAAATTTTTTCATTCACAACTCACTTTCAACTTTCGTAGCCATTTGTATTCTATCATATATCATCTCAACCGAGATAGAATTTTAGTGCCGGTACATTTCTTCCCTTTTTCAGACAGATTTTAAGTTTTTTTCATTCGATGCATCATATATTTGAAAAATTATTTCTTCCAAGATAGATTTTTATCGCTTATTTTTAAGAGGTGTTCCCTCGCCAATTCTATCATTCTTTGTGAGAATCGAGGTAGGCCTTCAACGCACATGTCTTCTATATTTTCCAGACTGCCGTTTTTTTACTTTTAGCATAAGTTTTCCAAATCTCACATATGGTTTAAATTTTGCAGTTAAAATATGTGATTTGAATTTTGTTTCAAATTTAGCAAGCCGTCCATCACCATTAAATATTTGATGGAAAAACCTGATGAGATGATGCAGTGTTTCGTGCACACATGGACTTATACTGGGGCGAACAATAGGAAAAAAAAATTGAATGCTATGTTTTTTCTTTCTTTAATATTTTCCCTTTTCTTTTTTAGGGTACTTTTTAAAGAAAGACAAAACAACTTAGATTTGTTCTAGGTTGACGGAAATCTGCAAGTTGTTCTTTCTTTCATGTTCCCAAATCAGTTCCTTTGTTTCTTCTTCATTCTTTATTCTTCCCCTCTTCTTCCAGATTATTTTCGTGAAGTAGATGCACTCAGGTGATACTTCTGATATTCATCAGACACCAATTAAGTAGAAACCTATTCCCCCAGCAAGAACATCACTGATGTTCTTGGGCATAAGAAATTATTAAAAAAAAAAAAAAGTAAGAAGCCATAGACGGAGACGGAAATGGGTCACGGTTTTCTTCAACGGCGGCCATGATTCAGTGTTGCAGGAACAGCCCTGGTCCGGGAACACCTAGCCTCTTGCATGCACGAGAAGCAATGGTACTTCCCTGTCAGCAGGGATTGGGATTGCATGGCCGTGAGGATGAAGAGAAGGAAGAATAAAGGAGGAATTGATTTGGAGTAGATGAAAGAGAGAATATTTGTCTGTTTGGATTAGGGCTAGAGACGGGGCGGAACCAATGAAAGAGCGAGGGGCAATTGCCCTCCTTAACTTTGAAAATTTTAAATTTGTCTCAAAAGTATGCGTTTTTTTTTATGTAAAATTAATACTTTACCTCTTCGAATTTTGAAAATTTTAAATTTTACCTCAAAAGTATAAGTTTACCCCCTTAGATAAAAATCTTGGCTCTGCTCCTAGCTAGAGAGATATGTGTGAACAAAGAAGAAATGGGATTGCGTGGGTATGAAATAAATTTTAGATTTTTCTTTTTAAAAATATCAAAATAAAGGCAAAAAAGGTGATGGATGGCGTGCTAGATTTGAACAAAATTCATCACCTATTTTTACAGAAAAAATTTACATCACGTGCTAAAATTGAGAAAATATCCTAATCACGTGTTTTTTTGGCAATTTATCTTATTTCTTACCATTCAGTGCTTCCCTTTTCCAACGATGTGTTTCTATCAGGATGGATATCCATTGCTCATTCAGCATGCATTGGCTCGAACATCCTATCAATAATTCTTTACTAAAAATTTTGGTTAAAATTAACCAAAATTTTCGATCAAGAAAAAGGTCGTGTTTTCTAGGGGTATCAGTATCACGGATACTAGGGCTCTATTTGGATTGTTGATGTGATTTTAAAATCCTGATTTTAACTCAACCCTAAATTTTTTAAAATTTCAAAACGACCCTCACTTTTTAAAATTTCTCAATTTTGCCCCACCCTTTCTCTCCCCTCCTGAACACTATTCATCGTCTTCCTCTTCAAGCCACATTGTTCATCGTCCCTTCCCGATCCCGATCGAATGGCTTGAAGATCTGCCTCAGCTGCTCCTCCGAGTAGGGAGACTTGTAGGGGCTGAGGAGGATCGAGGGTGCCACGAGGGCCATGAACTCGGAGAACTCCACGGGCCGTTGTTGGTTTTAGGGTTTCTGGGTGAGTGCCTTGAGCTGCTCGGGGCTAGGCTTGAGCTCGACCGATCGGAGGAACGAGCCGAGCTCGAGCTGGGTGAGGCTGCCGTCTCTGTTCTTGTCGAATGAGCGAAAGATCTCGCGGAGCTCCGTGATCTGGTCCTCGTCCAGCTTCACCGATAGAGGGAGAAAGGACATGGGAAGAGCATGAGAGAGAGAGTTGACTGTGGAGAGAGATAGAGCTTGAGGTATTTTTTTAAAATTAAAAATTTATGGGTTATATTTTAATTTTTAAAAATTTAAAATCAAACGAAATTATAATTTAACTTTGAAACCAAACGCCCTCTAGATATACCCGAAATCGGTCTGAACATACCCATTAGGGTAGGACGGGTAGCTCGTACTGAAAATAAGATAGGGTCCGGGTATTAAAATAAAAAAATCAGTAAAAATAGGTTATGGTTCTTGCACATAGGGTACCCAGAATCAAAATCAGAATCGGTATCCATACTCGATAATAATTTTTCTTAGTTATATTCATATATATTTCTCCATTTTACTTTACCCTCTCTCTCTCTCTCTCTCAATGGAAGTCTCGCATTTCTCATTATCGGTAGCTTTGGTTCAACGACCTCGGTGAGTCCTCGATAAAGCTTGATCGTATTACGAATGTTTACTTTTGTGGATAGATTGATGAGACATATTACTCTTTGTCGTAGATGTATTGTGGATTAATTTAAATCTATGTCGACATTCTGTTTTGCGTGATTACAGATTATGGATGAGACATTTTTCATTTTATCTAGCGAGACAAAAAAATTTACAGATTTAAATAGGGTATCCGAAACTTATGCTATAATACATGTTCTAAGTAGGTTCCGGTTCCAAGACTCAATAGGGTAGAGTCCGATTCCAAAATCTTGAAATTTATTCCTTACAGAGTATGGTCCGGATATCGTGAAAAAAATAGAGTATCCGGACCCGAACATCCTAGCGTTTTCTACGTAGATGCAAGGAGGACTTGGAACTTTAGAGCAAAGAAGCACCGTGTGTGAGTGTAAGTATTTTTCTTTTCTTTTTTTCTCTTTTTTTTTTTCCTTTTCCCCATCAGGGCTCTTCGGAGATAAATGGAGCGGAAACGGCGAAGTTTTTATAGGTGAAGTTTGACGAGCTCCTAATTCTTTGTAATTATCTTCTTGCAAAATGATATGTAATTAGTGTCATCTCATGATTCCTTGGAAGATATTGGAAAAAACTGATTCTTTGGAAGATAATAATTTAAAAATAAAAATTCTCCACTTTGTCGTAATATTTTATTTGTTTTCTTCACATTTTAGTTTGATTTATACCATATTTGAACTGGAAAATAGAGATGAACTAGTTTATTATCCTGTGCATTGCAATGGTTCATTTTCACATATTCATATATCATTTCTTATTGTAATTATTTATATTTTGAAACACAAATTTTATGATTAAAAATAATGGAGAAATTTTAGTTATTAATTACAATTTTAAATATTATCTCAACATTTTTCATGAAAAATAAGAATCTGTTAATTATTCTTTGGGCATATGGCAAGTTAATTATTATAACAATATTTTGAAACTATTTATTTCAATTGATATGCATCCTCTTATTTTTGTTTATCAATATAAATTGACATATATTAAGTTTAGTAATAGAATAAAACTTCATTTCTCTCATATTTGAAAACAATATTTATGAGATTCTTATTTCAAAAATTTTATTTATGAATTTAAGCTTTTAGCGTTATATCATAATATGTTTCATTTATAAAACCATAATGTTTTTTAAAATTATATTTTTATTTATAATTTTAAAACATTTTTGTATTATTTTTAAAACAATTATCTGAATTTTAGAAAATATATTGGCTTCTTAACACAATAAAATATTTTTAGTAATTAATTTCAATTTTCATATGATGATTAAATAAGAAAATTATACTAATTTTGCATGGTTCAATATATATTTTGTAACAAACAATCCTAATTAGTAAGCATTATATTATATATTTATTTGAAAGTAAATATATTAAAAAGATTTGTTGTAGATGACATCCTTATAATATATATATACTTTGTTACCAATTTTTTAGAAATGCAAATTTTGTGACATCCTTGTTCAATTTTTATGTTATAATTTGTTCATAAATAATAATAACAATTTTTATTTTACAATAGAAATTATGTTAACGCACAATTAAATAAATGAAATTCACATAATTAAATCAACTCTCTTATTTTTTTTCACTAATGAGAGATCATTTACTAATATAGGAGTCAATTTTAGTTATATGACCATAAATTTGTAGAATCAGTGATTCATTTTTTTGGGAAATCTTTATGAAAAACTAATTATTTTTATATATATTTTTAAAAGTAAAATGCTTCTTAAGAATCATAAAAATATCAAAAAATAATTTAAAATTTTACACAATAATCTTTGAAAAATAACCTTAGATGAAGTTGAACTATTAACTTATTCAGTATTTTTTTATGTTTCTCTTCCAAATTTGATTTATACATTTTTTCTACTCAATTTCATATATATTAATTCCTTTCAAATGCGAATAGTTTATGTTTTAGTCCTATATATGATCAATTAATCGTTTTTCAATTTAAGTAATTATATAATGATATCGAACTAAATATTATATAATTATATATTAATTATTTTAACCCTACTAACTATGATTATATTTAATGCAAATGGAGTCAATTTTATTATATATGGATATTTCAATTGAGATTAGATTCTTCAATTATCTTACTTCGTAATGATGATGTGTTTAGTGAGGAAGAACAAATAAAATGGTTGTTCTGGCAATTACACCAGTGTGTTACAATGGAATTTTATTTTTTCTGAAACTCCGAACATTAATCGGATGTTGATTTGTTTGAAAGGAAAGATATTTGGAAGGAAATGAAGACGTGGAGGGAGGAAGGGTATTATATTTTCAAATCCTTCCGTTTTGGAATTAAGTTTTGCTTGAATTAAAAAAAAGGATTATTTTTCTGTTAGTACCCAAATTCTTAGGATATATTTGAGGAAGATAAATTATGTTTATTTCATTCTAATTGTAATTGAGATGTAAGTTGACCTTGCATCACTCATATACTCTGTCCATGATAATTTACAACTTACAAGCTGCACTCTTTATGAAATTTCTTCCCATCCATTGATCATGGCCAGAGGGTTTTCTCTTTCAATACTGGTCAATCCGCGCTATTCAAGGTACTCTTTGTTCTTATTACACAATAAAAAATTTTAAAGTAAGAAAATATGAACGTCTATCTTATTTGAAGTTATTTATGCATCACAATTACATTATTATTTCAATAAAATTATAAAGTGACAAGTCATGAAGATGCACACCACGTGCAATGCACGTGACCTTCTTACTAGTATACATACATATGTATGTATGTATGTATGAAAACTACTTATAAAAACAAACTTCTATAACCAAAGTGAATTGATTCAAACAGTTCGATACTTGTTTTCCTTAAGCAATGTCTCAGATTTCAATTCACGTTGTGAGAATTTTACCCCTTAGTGAGCCGACTTCACTTGACTAAATTAGTTAGAGTCCGTTGGACTTTCAAATATCAAGGTTTACATGAATAAAAGAAAACTTCCGTAATATATGAAAAATTATTACATAAACTGGAAAATGTAAGAATTAAAACTATTCCTATTATAAATAATAAATAAAAATCGAGATTACTTATTAATATTAATGTTCCCCTATACAATATTTTGAATATCTTGATATACATATCCTATACGCACGTAGTCATCTTATAAATATTGATGATATGCCTCGTTGAGTCACATGGAATATCTTATAAAATTAAGTTGGAAAAAATAATATATTTCTAAATATATAGTACTTATTTAATTATTTCAAATATTAGTTTGCATAATTAAAAGTTTACCTGTTTACGTCTATAAAATAAAAATGTCGCCCCAATATATGTTACCTTTTGAATTATATTGAACATATCAATTTACATAATTGAATGTTTGCATTTTTAAGTTGACAAGGTTATCCAAGAATGCATCCCCTGCTATTTTTTATGATCTGGCTGCTTGAGCTGCTACCGAAAGGGTTTATTAATAGATTCACCACGATATATTATAGACATATTTACACATTCCTTTACAAAATGCGTCTATGAACCCAAGGACCATGTGATTTTGATGGTTAAGCCAATACAACATTCACAGCTATTATTACAAAGAAGAATCTCACTGATCACAGGCCGATTTGATATCTCATCCAGTATTCGGCATTCACACAGCCTTGAGCATGCTCTACTTAAGGTCATATGAACTTATCCCATCCCACTGACAGTCACCTGACTCCTTAAATTTTGCGTCGAAGATGATTACAAAGGAAGAGGAGAGAGAACTAAAACAAGACCAGAGAATACTCCACAAAAATTACTCAGCAACACACTCTTTCCTAAACAGTTCCAAGATACATACTTAAAAAGAGAGAACAACAGTACTTAACAGGGTCGGGACCCTGCAAATAGAGAGACCTACCTAAGTGAGGTAAGAATACAGCTATAATTCCGACAGTATGTTCGATCCACATCAACCAAAGATCTCCTACTCCCCCTAAACCGCACTCTGCAAAACAGCAGCGTCAATGTCCGGTCTGCTCCATCCTCATGGGTGCAAAATTTGTTGGCTAAACTTTGTTTAGTAATAGCTTCCATAGTAAGCCTGAGGGACTGTAGACACTTGAGGGGTTGCAGCTGCTGCTGCTACTGGTGCTGACACTGCAGCTGGTTGTGCATAACTCTGCTGTTGGGGGTACACCTGAATTAATTGTGAAGATTTTGACCAATCAGTCTTTGATGAATAGTTATAGTTAAATGATACAATAGAAAGTTAGCGTCAATCAGACACGGCACAAGTGACACTTGAATCACGTGGGACGGTAAATAAGGTGACATTCATGTTGATTATTTAACATTAAACTTCTCGAGGAGATAGAACTGATGGCACGAGAACGAACATGATCAAAACATCTGATCGCTTAGAACCAAGCATCTAATACCACTTGTTAATAACAATGCCTTTCATCCACTTCGTTCCATCTTTCTACAGAGAAAATGGTGATTGTCTGCCAAGTAACCGGAAAATTAGGAGTTAAAAAGAGAATTAAATGTTTCGGTACCTGTGCTGGATAAGTAGTTGGTTGATAATTAGCATATGTGCCAGCTTGTGGTACCGGTGCTGATGTTTGAGGATAAGTTGTCCCATAGCCACCATAGGCAGCCTAAAACGAACAAACAAATACTAGTAACAATAATAACTGGAAAAGATCAAAATGCGATTTAACAGCAGCAGTAATAAGAAATATAAGTGACTCAACATAAATAAACTGGGGTCAGACCACAAAATGCAGTTACCCATCAGAACAAAATTTCCAAAAAGCAGTATCAAATTTTCGAATTTTTTGAAAGCTCTATATTTACTAACAGCTTTTATCCTCCATCCTTGCTAATGCTCCCTCACTGGTAACTATATTAGTTTCTTCGATCATTTAAAATTCAGAAAAGGACACCTATGAAAATATCCTGCCAAATGAAAGCTTCATGCATGTAAAATGCTACACGCCATAAACCTGAAGCTGCAGATTAGGGAAAAGTTAAATATATAACTACAGATCAAGTGATTCCATGTAGTTCCTCTATCAGCATATTAACTGACATTCTCATGGTATATTACTGAACCGAGCCAAATAAAATAGTAAGACATCCTAAGACTGATTATTCATCTTGAAAGATATTTGATCCATGATTTCATTACCGCTGGCTGGGTATAACTCGGGTTCCACTGTTGTACTGGTGCTGGGGCAACCGGTGGCCATGCTTGAGGTTGTACCGCATAACCAGCAGTCCACTGATTCTGTGCACTAGGATATGCACCTGCCAGGGATTGCGCTGGTGAAGTAGCAGCAGGATCAGCTTTTGCCAACTTGGACTTGTCGGATGAAAGATCTTCTCCAAGACGTTTTTTCAAGATCGCAGAAGTTCTGTTTATGAATGTCTTTAGATGCCTATCATATGCCTTCTTCACGAACTTGGCATCCCCAACTAAATCCAGAAACTGCAGCATAGATTAACAAGAATATAACTTTCATAAATCAAGATCAAGGAATAAGAAATACAAATAATTTTTTTTGTTTTTTTTAAAAGCTTTCACATTGGAAGTGTATAACCATCCATTCCAGTCCCGATTCAACCACAGTTCTATCCTATCGAATATAAAATCTGGGGTTATTATTGGATAAGTATGATATTTCACTAAACTTGTATAGCGATTCACTTTTCTTTGGACCAGAAAAGAATATACACACACACACACACACACATATATATAGTGTAACTTTAGCATATCTCATCACAAATACACAATTGAGAAAATTTCACCTCCAATAAAATGCTAGATAGTTCCTCTCTTTCAGCCATACTGGCAGAATTGGGGTTATCAGGATTTGGAACAATGAACTTCTCAACTAACGTGTCAACGTACTCAATTCGCTTTGGCAGTGGAAGCATGGTCTCCATGGAAATCATGGCCTGTACAAAAAAAATGCAGAGCTGGCAGCTTAGCTACAGGAAGCCCTTTTAGAAAAGAGTAATCATATAGAGGTACGTAAGAAAGGGCAACCTCTAGGAATGGCTTTGATAATTGGACATGCTCAGGCGCTTCCATCAGAATATTTCTAGCTTTCTCCTCTTTTCCAGGGGCCTAATAACAAAGGAACATAACAATGAACATGCACCTATATATGTATTGAAACATCAAAGTTGACTCATCAAGACACCCATCATCAAATATACAAAGAAGCATAGAAGATTACATATTCTAATAGTGCACATGGCACAAGTAATTTTGCTTCGGAATTATATATGTTCTTTATGCTACAGCATCTGATCTAATAAATCCTAATAAAAAACAAGCATTCCTCAGCCATCTTATCAGTAACAATAGGCAAATCGTATCACTACAGGACCCGCTAAGATGAACAAGAGTCATATTTTGACATACAAGGCCTAGAGCTGCTGCAATCGATAAATACTGCAAAATGTAACCTGTATACACTTTAAAGCATAAAGCGAAACCTGGAATGACAAGAAAAAAGCACGCCCAACTGGAACTCTCCGTGCTATGATCTAGTAACTCAAGGAAAAGGCCCAACTAAAGTGCCACCGCTATGTTCTAGTAAGTCGACAAAGTCCCCCAAGCACAATCAAGATTAACTCTCCAATGTTACACCAATCAAAACAATTTTTTACACTCAATATAATTAAAGGGAAAAGAAAAAAACGCCTCAGCCGTCCCAATATTTGAACAATGAAGAGAATGCACTTATAACCAAGGTAAAACTCCCAAAACATATATATTTTTAACAAAATGAAAGGATCAGCTACTCAGTTTGGGAAGAGGATAAAATTTTGACATAAAATTTAGTGAATTCCATCCCTTCAGAAAGGTTCCAATACCTACAAAAAGCATTGCAAGAAAAGAGATGTTGAAAAAAATGGACAAAAACAGTATATCTGGTTCATTCTCCAGGTCAATTATTTAACTTATCCAAATCCTTTTGTTTTCCAAGAGATTACTCCTCTTTTTTCTATTCTTAGGGCGAGTCGTGAACGTACAAATAGCTCCAGCTGCTATTATGCATAACCAAATAAACCCCCCACACACCCCTCCCCCCACAATTCCAGCCAAATCCAATACCTTCCCTTTCCAAGGAACCCCCGGGAAAGGAGAAAAAAAATAAAAAAAGGCCCGGGGAGGGTGTTGGGGGGAGGACTCTTCTCCTTCCAATCCCCTAGAAATTTCTAGACATGAGTAGGGCCAGCAGATGCAACAGCATTAACAACAGCACAGTGACAAAACTGCATATGTTATTTTAAATAAAAAGACAAGAGGCATATGGACCCTGTATGCTTATTAGTTGGAAATCGGACGAAGGATTCCCAAATAATATAACATCGACCTGAACATAAATCTAAGAATTCACGCCTAACGTACCATATATAGAAACCGAGCATACTGAGCAAACAACACTGGCAATGTTTGTGAATGTTCCTTTCCCTTTTCAATAGCAATTGCCTGTTCATATATAGACAGTGCATCTTCCAGGTTCCCCTGAAAGAATGAGAGAATACCAAATTAAAAATACTTAAAGATACTCTAAGACCTATATCAATTTAGAGCCACATCAACTTGAACAATCATACAGATCATTACCAGTCTGCGCTCCATATTTGCATGCTTGATAATTGCCTCAAGAAGACCAGGTGAAATTTCTGTATGGACAAGTTCATAAGCAGCTCGGGCACCAGATATATCCCCATTATGTTCCTTGAACCAAGCAGCAAAAAGGTGGATTTCTGGTTGTCTCTGAAAAAAACCATAAAATTGGTAACTTGTAACCATAAAATAAGAAATCCAACTGACAAGCAACAAACCAGAAAGAGATGCAAATATCAAAAGCTAATCCAAAGTCCATCCTTTTGATCCATACAATGACACTCAGTAGGACTCTGGACTATCAATAAAACCATTTTCACCTCTTTTCAGCTAAGTCGACAATTATTGCTTACCAAAAAGAACTATTTCTTTTGGTATTACATGACAGAACTTTTGCAGCAAGCAAGGATTGTCAATTTATAGCGATCATCTCTCTCTGCTATCCTATTCAAGCCAAATTCTTATAGAGTTGCTTATTTGGGCATAATCAGAGCCTATTAGAGAGAAATCAAAATTAAAAGGAGTATAAGAAGCTATTGAAAATTTCTCAAAGATTCTTCTTACTGCAACTTTCTCTGCTGACAGCTAAAAAGTTAAAGACATTATTCATTTGGATATTCTACTCTCTTCACTAAGAGAGGTCAAACTACTAAAATTAAAAGTATCAAGGATAGACAGACGAGTTCCCTCCACAAGTAATTTTGACTGATGAGAATAACGTATTTAGCAGCTCCAACATAAGTCAATCATCCTATCAATAAAGAAAAGCCAGTCTCATGCAGGAATGCTGGATGGGAATTGAAACTACTTTCATAACTTATGAAAGGGGAAAATGGAATACCTTCACAAATACTTGGGTGGCACGCACAAGTGCATTTTCGGCAAGGTCCATGCTTCCACGCATTTCCATGCATTTGACATATCTCATCCAATATTCTGGATAATTGGCACAAGCTATCAGACACCTCTCATACAGC
This sequence comes from Punica granatum, assembly GCF_007655135.1. NCBI lineage: Eukaryota > Viridiplantae > Streptophyta > Magnoliopsida > Myrtales > Lythraceae > Punica > Punica granatum. Next base: position 13,085,419 of record NC_045132.1, read on the forward strand.
TTCACAACCTGACATCCACAATTATGACACGTAAATTATCTTATCACGACCACCATCCTAAATGAAGGAATAACCCAAAACACGGAGGAGATATGCATAAGAAATACTCTCTTGCTGAACAGAGAGGCCCCTCTAATAGGAAAGGAGGGACCCTCCTTGCCTGACAGACAGATGGTTAGGAAGATAAGTAGATACCTGCATGCATAACATTGGAACTTTAAAAAAAGGGGGAAAACTGAAAGGATCAGAAACCTATGAAGTCCATTGACAAATAAGGGCTTGAAATACTTAGCCTTTAAAGAAACCAAACTGAAGGCCCATGCTTTAGTCTCAGTTCAATATCCCGTTTTAAAAGTAGCTTCATCCAACGGTTTTAGCCAATATAGCACATCAAGCAGCAGGTATTACTAAGCGTAAGTCACTGCAGAAAATAATAGAAAACTAGAAACTACAATCCACCATGATAATCAAATGGATTATCCACCCAGATACCTTGCTGAAGTCATCCTCTTTTTCTATGAAATTGAGATAGTTATGCCAATTTTCAAGTTCTGCAGCATTGAGGGGCTTCACGTGAAAGTACGGTCTCCCAATAGCTGTTTCAAAACCAACGATCTTAGAATCGAACTCTTTAGCTTTCTTATACATCTCTTCTCTAATGGCGATATACTTCTCCAACTCCTCTGCTTCTGTTAAGCCAGCACTTACAGGTTTAGAAGACTGTTCAACAGCATCAGAAGGAACCTCTCCTTCAGTCACATTATCAGAAGCCTCTGACACTAAAGATGCTGCAGCAGCAGCTGCTTCATCAGCAGTTCTAAGTTCAGATAAAGGACGATTTGCAGCCAACTCCTTGAAGCTGCAATACCAAACATACAAGGTTCACATATCTGATGAATCTTATCTGAGCAAGCACAATTACCAATTGTTAAATTAACACTATATCTAATTAAATTATCATCCTAGATAAATGAAGCAGAACGGATAAGCAACAGCAATATCAGCAAACTCAACATTTATGGTACAAGAAACAGAATGTATCAAGATGAGGAATCACCTGCTATAGTATTTATCAAAGTACAGAATTGGGTTCTCGAATATCCTTGTGTAGATCATAGCAAGTCGGCTCCATTCCTGGTGTTTATACTCAAATTCTATATATTCATCCCAAAGGGAGTACGACAGGTAATCAGTTCCAACATAGGCTAATCCCCGTTCAAATAACCTGGACCACCACAAGCATGAAGAAACATGAACACGAAACATGTTAACCTCTGCAAATAATAATTCTTAAGGAAAAAGCCTGTAGTACTGACACTCAAGAAATTCATTCAAACAGCATATGATGCTTCCAAGCCCTGCATTTACCTTTCCTCCAATAACCATACAATGTTGATGAAATTGAGGAGAGATAATGTCATCTTAGCCCTTAGCAGGATGAATCTTCGCAGCAGCAATTTGCATATTCACGCGCCCCAGAGTTTTGATATTTAACTCAGGACAAGCGTGGGCTACTATAAAAATGATAATTTCTCAACGAGGAAATCAATGGGGTAGAGCGATGAGGGAGCGACACAAGAAAAATTATTTTACAACTGAATTCTATTAAGGTAGTCGAAAGGTAGAGGTATGCAAATCAAAATGAAAGTGTATCCCTGAAACCTTTTTCTCCATAATTGCGGTATCACTGCTCAAGCGACAGTGGACTGTCAGAGAAAAGAAACCAAGAGCCTCATCTGACTTTAAGGCAAGAAGCAATGCAAGATCAACGGAAACAAAGAAATAAGAGGAAATAATTGGGACAGTTGTTACCTTCTAATAATATCCGGATCTTCATACTTGTTAATAGCAAATCTGCAATAATGCAACCAGATGTCAACAGAATAAGTAACTGCCTGGACAGCATGCTCATAAACCTCCACCGCCTTTTCAGTTGAGCCAGGTGCCTCATGCTCCGCATACTTCTTCCAATAACCATAGCAGAGAGGAAATTCTGCCAAAAAAGCGTCATAGACCCTCCGAATTTTCAAGATGTTTCCCTGCATACAAGGTAATAATTTGCCGATGAAACAGAAGAAAAATACAAATACAAATACAAATCTGTAGAAAAAGGCATGGGTAATGCACACAAACCGGGCCAGTCAACCAACAATTTCCCTTTAGAATAAGTATGACTATAGCAATAAACCAACAAAGTTCAAATAATCTCAAGCAATTGATATCTATGGGCAATCACACGGAAAACATTGGTAAGCATAACATGAAGTGAGCATGACAGGAAACACTCAAGACAGCAAACCTTCAAGAGAGAGAGAGGAAAAAAAAGGCATAACGTATGAAAGCCAAGTTAGTTTCCACTCCGAGGTTTGCAGATGGCTAGTGATTTTCTTATCATAAATCATGAAGAAACCACCCATCCCTCCAGTACAATCAGATGCGGTCTTTACAATGGATTGAAACACTAGCGGTAATTTTACATGGCACAAAGGTCTAAGCCATTGGTTAGGCCAATACTATCAAAATCAATTCATTGACAGACCAATGGCTGATGCAACAAATACCCTAACAGCGAAGACATGTCACACAAAACACATTTTTCAATAATCCTGCAACAAATACCTTAAGGAATGTGACAACATGTGAAAACAATATTCCAAGCACGAGTATTCAATTTAAAACATGACCAACTGATACCTCGGCCACTTTCTCAGTCTCATCGATTAGGGTAACCCAGGCATCAAAATCTAAAGAATTCGCGCCGACGACATTCCATAGTCTTTCCTCTTCAGCAGACATAGCACGCACTGCAGGAATAATAAGCCAAGGAATATTGTTACAAATGACAATCAGCAGGTACCACAATGAGAATCAAAGGGACAAAAGCATACAAAATGGAGTAAAATGACCAAAAAAGAACATGCAAATTCTCCATATAATTCCACCATCTGCCGGTCTCCAGGAATATAAAATACTATAAACCATCAGTGCAGAAGATCACATCATTCAGTAACTTTATCCATAAGAAAGAAAAGTTTAGCTGATTACTGTTGAGCATATAGATCACTAAGCATGTGTTAGTTTCGATTTTAATCAAATAAGTGCTTAAAAGTTAGTTACAAAGTTAGTTATAAGGGAAAATGAATGGGAGAAAGAGGAAAATATGAGAGATGAGGGTTTAAACTACTTAATCATTAGGCCAAAAACCACTTAATGAGTAAGTTACAAAACTTGACTTAATAAAATAAGCCATTTTTCACTTATTAGTGCTATTCACCCCTCATAAAACATCTTCTCATCCTTATCATTCTCCTCCTCTTCCTATACATTTCTTTTCTTAACTAATTAAGTGCTTAATTTAGAAGCACTTAATTTATCAAACACAACCTAAGTGAAATTCCCATTACAGTTTGTCCGCTGACATATTGACATGGTCAGTAGATGTTCAGAAACTATCAAGGAGCGAATGCAAAACAGAATGACAGTTCTTAGATTGGGGGGAAGCTGCAAATCCCCCTGACAATATTTTGGTAAGAAACAACAGAAGACGAACTTTTATTTACTTTACGAGATTCTAATGTAAGAATGCATATAGCAAAAGAAAATTCACTGCCTCCCCTTATTTCCATACTCAAGATCACCGAAACTGATTGAGTCATTAACAATATCATGTACAGTGGACTTCCAGAAGTCATCACAGAACATAACCAGTGCAATCAATGTGCAACCTCATTAATTCCGCAGCATCTAAAATTAAACAAGTAAGGAAAATTTAGGACAGAGTACAGAAACCCTGAGAAGAAAAACGAGAAATACCAGAACCACCCTCCATGAGCTGCAACCCGGCAGCCCCTCCACCTTCACTGATGGAGGCAGTGCCATTCTCAGCGTGACTAGCTCCACTAACAGCATCGCCATTAGCAAAGGAACCATAACCTCCACCTCCAGCACCCTGAATAGTATGAGGCAGCCCAATATCCATCTTGGCCTCGAAAGCTGCATTATTGGCATAAGATTCTTGTGGGATAGCATTAGAATCCGTCGTAGGGGCATCTGCGGGAGCGGCTTGAGCAATAGACCCCGAGTATTCCATTATAGCAGGGGATTGTGTAACCACCGTCTCACTGTCTACCATGGCTGGTCTATTCAGAAAACCCTAAAATTCATACCGCTTCAGCAATTAAGCCAGAAACCTACAAATCAACAAAAACCCTAAAGCAATACCGGCACTCACCTCAATAGGGGCAACAGCTACTGGAAGAAAACTCGGATGGAGCAGCAGCCGAGCAGGTGAGCAGAGAGAAGACGCAAAGAGAAACTCGCGAGTTCAAGCCCAAACACAGAGGAAACGAAACCAAACCCAGCAGCAATGGAGAAACAGAAGAAACAGAAGAAAAAGCTAGAAAATCATTTCTCTTTATTATACTTTCGGTCCCTCTACTTTAGAATATTCTCGAAGTTTATCCGTATACAAAATTCTCATCCTCTTCTGGTCCCTTTATTTCCCAAATCTCATCGTTATTATATCGAATAAGTTATCATTAGGGTAGACTTCGGACAATCATAAAGAGAATTTTCAACTTTCTTCACGTCACTTCATCGACGAGAGAAATTCCTTCAGTTACTCAATAGATGAACAATGTTATGGATAATTGGATTTTCATTTATTTAAGTTAATATGTTTGTTTCAAGAGAAAATAAAAATTTACAGGTTCTAATGTTAATCGAAACCTATGATCTAATACGAATTTCCGGTTAGATTCCGGATGCAACTATCAACATGATAGGTTCTAGTTTCAAAATTTTGATACCGATACTCTACTGCGTAGGATTAAGATATCATAAAAAAAATAGGATACTCGAACTAAGACACTCTTAAAATTTAATAACTTTTTCACATATAATTCTTCACATGGGTGTTGTCTGACAAAGTTTTACCGTATAATTTTTCACATGGGTGTTGCAATTTCCCTGTAGCTTTCCACTTATAATTTCTTAATATTGCGCATCTTAATAAGGATCATTGCGGTCAGATATGGATTCATCACCCTATTAATAAATCAATTGTGAAATAATATTGGCAAATTTAACAGTTAACTAGTTTTCTTTCTCGCGCAATGTGCAAGCATCCGCTTTTATATATTATAAGTTAATTTTTGTCAAATATATTTAGAAATATAATGAAATAGCGACTTAGAGTTTAATTGTTAATGGTTACATTAACGAATTTATTTCTAACTAATTTTACATTTTTATGATTTTAGTTCTACTTTATAAATGAGAGAATCATCGGTCCTAAAAATTTTGAATTTTTTGACTTTGAGTCCTATAAGTTTAACTTTGTAAAAAATAGTCCTAAATCGTTTCAAAAAGTTACTATTTTAGTCTTTTCTGTAAACAGCTGTCACGGAGTCGCTGATTTGGACTTGAACACTGTTTTCTTCTAGCAAAAAGAGAACATAGGATAGTGACGCACGCTTGGTAATCAATAGATTCTATGTTCGATGCCCTAATGGGATTACCTAGGCTCATGAGTCTCCCTTGTAACCGAAAAATTACTTCATCTAACATAATGCTTTGAAATTTTCTCAATTTTAACCCATATAGTTATATGAGAAAGCCAACATTTCATTTTCATTCGAATTTTAACCCACCGTCAATTTTCCGTACAAAATTTACCGAAAATCTAATGTGGCACAACTTGTATGGCCCAGATTAATATATTATACATATATCTAATTCAAAAAATATAAAAGCAAATTAAAATTATATAAGAAAAAATCCAACTCACCAATGGCCTTTACTTCACCAGCACTTCCTTTCTCCTTCACCAATTCCGAGCACCACCACCGGCTGCTCTTCTCTTGCTTCCTCCCTCATCTCCTCTGACCACACCTCTTCCTCACCCCATGCCACCCTACCCTAACAATAATAGCTTCTTCATCCTTCTTCTTCTTCTTTCACCTCCGACTGGTAACACAATCACCTCTTTCTACTTCATCTTCTTATTCTATCTTTGCACTAGCATAGCTCCTCTCCTTCTTCTCCATCTCAACTTCTTCGTGCAACAACTCATCGAGCTCAACCCCTCTTAAAAGGAACTCGAGTGAGCTTCTTAATCCTTGAGCATAGTTGTGCTTGGCTAAGTTGAAGAATTATTGTTTGAAGGGGTTAGAGAGGTTTTACTTAGTTTTGATGATTTGAAAGTGGTGTTTGAATAAGGGATGAGTTGTAGGACGATCTCTTGAATACTTGAAAGTGTATTTGCTTGGTTATGATGAGTAAGTGTTGTGCTCAAGGTAGGGCTGAGATGTTTGATGATTCCTTGCATGATTTGCAAAGTACTTGCTTGATTTTGATGACTAAAATTTATGTTTAAGGTAGGGGTTGAGTTGTGTAATGATTCTGTTATGAATCAACACTAATTTTTTATCAAGCGTCTAGAAAAATCTAAAGCATTTTAGATAATTAAGGAATATAAATATCTTAGATATTATTTTGAAATAGCCTAAATATGGTAGGAAACTTTAGAGATTGTATGGGGACTAATGTAGAATTAACTAAAAGAATCTAGAAGAAAAGGAATGGAGAAAAAAAATATGGGGAGGTAAAGGAATATTATGGAAGTTGGTAAAAACAACATATGGCTGTGAATAGTGGCAGTGAATTAACCGCCAATCAACCCTACAAATAGAAGATCAAGTATTGTATATGAATAACACCACAAGTGAGAACACCAAGAATGAGAGTGAAATAGAGTGCGTGTGTGAGAGTGTGGGCAAGTGTGAGTGTGTGTATATAACTGTGTAAATAATTTTTTTAAAAAAGGAAGTTATTTGTTCGGCCCACCATACCTAAACCAAAAGTTACTTGAGTGGTGTGAGGGAAACACATACAAGCGGTATCAAAACTTATACAATTGGTTTTAGAGTAGGTTGATCAAGGACTGCAATATCGTTCAAGAAGGGTCGACCCTTTGTCCAAGTGCGAGGACGGTTGAGAACCAAAGTGCTGCCGAAGTGAGGATGGTCCTGGATCGTTGCTAAGAGGAGACTTTACCGGAGTTGAGTCGGTCAAGGAATCAGACTAGGAGAAGACTGTCGAAGTGCAAAAGTCGAGTTGTTGAGAGGAGGTGTTGTGAGTAAGCATAGTCTAGGACTATGAGGTTGTAGGTCTGGGACCATATACACGTGAGGAGGCTAGGAGATAGGCATAGCAGAGACTATCAATAATTTAAAGAAATTAAATAACCAGAATTATAGCACATGGAAGATGTACATGGAGTCATACTTGTTGGGCCAAGACTTACGACAAATCATAGACAGAAGCGAGACCACATCACCCACGTAGGACGCCGCACTCAAGAAGTGGAAAATCAAGGCCGAGAAAGCCATGTTCGCCATTAAGGTATCAACTAAGGTCGACATGCTCGAACATATCAGGTGCGCCATTACTCCAAAGAAGTATGGGACATTTACCAGCAAAATTTATGAAGACCGATATGAAGTTGCAGTTATTAGAAAATGAGTTAATGGCCCCAAACAAGGAGAAATGAGTATTAATCAATATTTCACTAAAATTAAGTCAATTTGTCGTAAAATATTGGACTGGATCCCACGTCGAAAATTAATGAAGGAAGAATGTGGAGAATAATTATTCATGGATTAGGGCTGACGAATACAGTTTTATTGTTGTAATTTAAGGGCGGTTGGTATAGCCATCATGGAGGGCTTGAGGAATCTTCATGCTAATCAAGAGACTCCAGTGTAACAAATGGTTGGAGTTTTTATGAAATGCGAGGAGGAAGCTTTCTGTAGTAGTAAGAGGAGTAACTACAGATTAAGGAACCACGAGAAAAGCTTTCACGCGGGGGGAGCTTGTCGAGACCAAAGCCAAGACAGTGAAGGCCAAGAGTATGGGTCAATGAGGTGCAACTTCATGTGTTATAATTGTGACAAGAAAGGGCATTTTGAGTGGGATTGTAAGCTGAAGAAAAGAGTTGTTGAAGGTACTACAACCCATGATCAGATGCATATTGGGATGGGAATGAGATCAAGCCATCCCAAGGAAAGGGGTGATCACCACGACAAGTATAGTGGCCAAGGACATAGAGAAGCTGGCACTGGCAGTGTCAAAATCCAATTGAATCGACTACAATAATGATTGGATCATCAACTCGGGCTACTCTAACCACATGATCGGCGATAGAAGAAGCTTTGGAAGACATCAACTTATAGAGGTCACAATATTATTGTATTGGTGGACAACACCAAGCTACCTATTGCCAACATCGGGAAGGCTGCTATTTCTCCGAAGCTTAGCACGAAGAAAGGATGTTTACCATGTCCCAAATAGGAAGAATAATTTACTTTTAGTAGCACAATTGACATTCGCTGGGAATTATGTGGTGTTTGGACCTAAGGATGTCAAAGTGTATTGGAATATGAGATTTTTTGGTACATCAGTCGTGAAAGAAAGACACATGAATTCTATCAACGTAATGTTAGTAGAAAAGAGTTAAGTAGACAAGGTGTGGAAAAATGAGACTACAGATTTGTGGCATGCACGAGTCATGCATGTGAATTATCGTAAAGCTTAAGGCGATGACAATAAGTTGATGCTGAAGGGATTACCTTTACTAGATGTAAGTGAGGATATGTCTGTCCAGGATGCCAATATAGCAAGACCCATCAACTACCATTTGAGTCGCTTTTAAGTTTTTAATGGCATTTGCTATATGTTCGTGCTTGACAACTTACGAAGTAAGTTTGATAAAAAGATGATCAAATGCATATTCGTAGGTTATGACAATGAGAGGAAAGAATGGAGATGTTGCCATCTACATACTAACAAGGTATATAAGTCGTGGAATGTAGTACTCGATGAAGCATCGTCATGGTAGGTCCCAAAATATTTGACCTTGTTCAAGTTAGAAGCAAAGGAGGATTCGGTAGAAGAGAAAATGGGGGATCAACTGCAAGGGAAGGAAGTTAATGATACAAGACCACCAATTCAATCTCCCAAAAAGAAGGCAAATCCGTAGAAGACTAGTGTCGATCAAAGATCACAATATCAACTAGCGATCTTAGAAGAGAATGAACCGGAGGAAAAGCGACATCACAATTGAGAAGATCAAATCGATAAAGGAAGTCAAATCTAAAATACTTCAATATGGCCTTAGTGAATGACAGTGCCTATGACCACGAAAGACGCCTACATTAAGAATTAGAGTTGAAGGGGAGAGTTTAATTGGTAAATAAGAGCTAATATGCAATCAACATTTTTTTTAAAAATCCACAAAATCTATCACAAATCCCTCAAAATCCGTGACAACTCCATAACAGATTTATCAGAAACGAAATTCATCACAAATTTGTCACAATTACTATGTCACAAATAAGTTAAACTTTTTTGAAAGCATCCATCATAGATCCGACAAAAAGCAAATTCGTCACAAATTGGTCATGATATATTTGTCACAAAATTGTCACTAAACACTTCGTCAAACATCCATCATAGAATTTTCGTCACAAATCCCTCGCAATTCTGTCACAAGTTGTAACGAAATCCCTCTTTTCTTATAAATTTTACAAAGAGACTTGTGACAGAAAATTTCATGAATTTATAACGGAGGGTAGTCTTCACAAATATTTGTGATGGACATGTCCATCATAAAATCTTTTGTGGCTTGACCAATTGTGACGAACTCTTTCCATCACAGATTGTCTTCTATGATGGATGTCACACCTTTTGTGACGGATATTGTCGCCACAAAAGCCATATTTTCCTGTAGTTAAATAAAAAAAATAAAGAGATTTAATTGTTCCTAATTTGAGTACACTTGGACATTAAGGAAATAAATAATAAATAACAATGTGTACTATTTGCCTAGCATCATCCAATCTAATTCAAAAAACACAAAAAGTCTTTTTTACCATTGTGTATGAAACACGAAAGTTGGATAAACAGCATGAACTTTTTCAAGCAATCTTTATCTTGAAGGAATTTGGGCTATCACAAAAAGAATGGAAAGAAAATATGTGTTTATACGTGACTAGGGCTACCTATGTATATAAAGAATCAAATGGATTAAATGAAGAAAATTTGTTATTACATATTTTTTTTTGCATGGTTATTCACTTCATAGGTAATAAATTAGAAATAAATTTAGCCTTTAATTAATCAATGTTTTCTATATATGGGAAGAATTGAAAATATTAAGTTAAAAAAAAGGGAACCGGGGTATATGTGGAAGTTAATGACCATCATTTTCTTAGTATAGGAGTGGCAATTTAATATATATATATATATATTCTATACTTTTTAAAGATAATATATTTAAATATATATTTTATACTAAAATTATTTTGCATGAATGTGTTTCGCTTTGTTTTCACACGACCAACCTTTAGCTGCCATGTGGCTTTCTCAATTTGCCAGGTATGTGAGGGCGCATTCCCAAGCTGTGTCATAGCGAAACACCAACTGGCCTCACTAGGTCTAATGCGTAACACCTCGATCTAAGAGGCTCGGAAGGTTAACTGGCGGCCAGGTTTTGAAGTAAACTGTATGATTGGGCTTGCAGGCGTTTAGACAATGATGCGGATTTAGCCACTGAGTTCTTCCTTGAATTGTACGAATAGCCTGTATGCCAAATGTTCTTACAACAGATGGCTTGCTGGTTAGTCTACCCCCATCAATGGTCACAGACCTTTGAAGCCTCGTGATGAGTGAATCCTAGCCGATTAAAACCAAGAAGAATTAAACCAATACTCAAGAGGCGAGGCTCGGACAGGTAAACTAGTCTCAGCCCGGAAGCCTTGGCTAGGTAGAGGATAGATTGGAAGACAAATGATGGGAAACATAAATGAGAGTAATGAAATGGTGGAGAGCAGAACTAAGATGATGCGTAAAGGATAAATTGCGAGGAAGATAAATAATCATAAAGAGTAAATAAGTTGAAAGGTAAAGGCACGGGAAAAGACATATAATATAAGCCTAGGATGTAATGTTTTATTACATCCTCATTTCAAAAATTTTAAGTTTAATAATTTTGTTGAATAACTATAACAATTTATATTCTCACCACGAAAAGCTAATTTTTCGTGGCCAGATGGTATCAGAACCCAAGAAAATCCTGTAGGTCATGCGTTCGAAATCCAAAAAATCAATGTGGGAATCGTTTGCTGTTAAAACACCTAGCGCGGAGCGTGGTGGGCTGGGGATTAGTATCAATAAATTCTATGCCCTCACACAGACAACTAGCTTTTCGTGGCGAGATGGTATGATAGAAATTATATCAATATCAACTTAAATATCTATTTAATAGTATGATAATATATTAATAAATATATATTCATATGTATACATGTTATTGCAACAATTAAAATATTAAGGGCAAAAAATTAGCTCGTATTTCTAATCTTTCAACTAATTATTTTTTTTCGTCATTTGTGAAATGGTTAATTGCATTACTTTCTTCATATTATCTTATATATGTGCAAATTGACTATCTCTAACACTTTAAAAAATGCCCTTATTTAATGTAAAAGGCAGTTAATTTTACAATATATTATAGATTTTGGTGTTGGGCATTCAAATTGAGCCTAAACAGGATTTCTATTAGAATTCAAATTGGGTCAAAATCAACAAGATTTAGCTAGAGTTTCAATTTATTTGGAACTATCTCAATTTTAAAATTTAAAATACCTCACAAATAGACTAGTGTCTTTTAAATACATTCCAAACAAGGTTATTTCATTCATTTAGAAGTCTAACGCATCCCAATTATCAGTTCGAGTAAGCGCCAAACCGCTTTGAACCAACCCTTACTAGTGTTTTTTTCGTTGATGAACCAACATGAGTTTATAGAAAAAATTATATATATAAGAATATAAAAATATATGTATATTTCTATAGAACCTTCAATATTACATTTTCTTTTATTCAATTGGAATTATTTCTCATTGACTATATATATATATATATGATTCTCTTTTCAATTTTATCTATTTATAAAATAAGAAGAGCTGATATTCTTATAAAGTCTTTTATCCGGTATTCCTTTGAACTTAATAACAGCAACAATAATAATAATAATAATAATAATATTTTTTTTATCTTTTTGTTATCTAAATGGACTTGCCCTCAGAAATTTAATACAGTTTCCCATAGCCAAGTAATCAAATTTAATATATTTTATTTTAGAATTAGTTTTTATGAAATTGATTTTGCAAATCAGTAATCTAACCCTATTTATTGTAGCATTGTCAAGTTTATATATTCTTTTTCAAGTATCCAAGGTATTTTAATATATTCTCTTATTTTTAATATATTTTATTTTAGAATAAGCTTTTATGAAATTATTTTGTAAATTACTAATTTATCTAATTCAAATTATTGTATCATTGTCAAGTTTATATATAAATATATAGATTAGATTATATGATGATATTATGATTTGAAATTCATCACTGACGATTAGCGACAAACTAAACAACAAAACAAAATGACGTTCGATTGAAGGGAGGGAGACGGGGAGAGAAAGAGAGAGATTTGCAAAATTCAGACAGGAGCCGCCCCTTCCTCCTCCGCCGTCTTAGATCCGCCATTTGCCCTCAAAATTTTTGGGGTTCCTTTTTTCAATCCCCATATTCAATCTTTCCAATGCCCTGATTATGCACTCCCCTCACAATTTTCGGCCGCCATTGCAAATTTTCATTGATACCGGCGCTTGATTTGCATGCCTTGGCTCTGCCCACTGCTTTGCATTTTGTGATTTCTGGGTTTTGGATTTTCGCCAGGCGAGCGCTAATTTGCGTGCTTGTAGGCCTCTGCTCATTCCCTGAATTTCGATTGATTATTGATTGAATCGGGCGCTGATCTGTTGCATTCGAGTACGAGGGATTAGGGTTCTACATGGCTTCCGCTCAGGTGCTGCCTAGTTCTCTTCTCGCAAGCAAGAACATTTGGCAACTTGGCAAGCGCCGAGAGTGGCAAGCCGGCAGTGGCCAAACGTCAGTCGCCGCCCCCTCCCCGGTCGATTGCGAAGCCGATGGTTTCGGCGCTTCCTCTTTCATGCTCATCACGTAGACACACAAATACAAAGAGGACCTTCCTGTCTCCCTGCTTGTTCGCATCCAAGCGAGGAAATGTTTAGGTTTTGTTTGGTTTGTTTACGATTCTTCTCCCCCGGCTCCGGCATCACCGAGATGGGCCGTACGACGAGGCTGTGGTGATAAACTTCCGATAAGTAATCAGGCCAGAAATCAGAAAACTGTTGGTATCTTGGCGTGGCGGCTCTGGGGGAAAGCTGCAGCCATGGCGGGGTTCCTTTCTGCCGACTTGCCCGAGGAAATTTCGATCTGAGCCTCTGTAGCAGATAATATTTACTCTAAGTGGGGCTGGCAGGGGGGTTGGGGTGTTTAGGGTTTGCTAGCGTTAGCTGTGATTTGCGGGTGAAGATGTGATTGTTGGGGGTACCTTGGTCACCTGCTTCCTTTGCAGGATCCTGCATCCTTTCATCAAGCATGTAAACATATGCAAGCTGAAGCATAATCTTGAAATGATGACCGTCCCTGATTCCGAGATCGAAACGGGATTCTTCGGGGGTATCATGATTACATGCATTGAAATCGAAATGTGAGATAGTATACTCTGGCTTGGCGTTTAGGGGTCGTCTTGCAGCAATGGCGGGGTTTTTATCATCAGTTCCAGTTCGGATCCTCCATTTGCCATTTTAGCAAGGCCGTAAGAGTCTTCCTGAATACAAACTTGGAAGAATTTATCACACAGTGGTTCGCCAAAGTATACTTTTGGTTATTAAGAGTGCGTTTGGATTTAAAGTTGAGTTGAGTTTTGATTTTAATTTGTTTATAATGATTGTATTGTTGAATTATGAAAAAAAGTATAAAAAAGTAATGATTGTGTTGATAGTTGATAGGAAATAATGATTAAGTATGAAAAAGTAATTATGAAAAAAAGTAATGAATAGTTGATAGAAAGTAATGGTTAAGTAATGATTTTGTTGTTGAATTGTGAAAAAGTAATGAATAGTTGAGATAATTTAATATTAAAAATTGAATTGAATGATTAAAAAAATTAAAAAATTAAAAAAGTAATGATTGTATTGTTGAATTGAAGATAAGTGAAATTGAGTTGAAATTTTTTTAAAAACAAACACACCCTAAATTTTTCTGCTTGGTGTAAGCTCACCTTTTTGATACTGTGGTTATGCTTTCAGAGAAGCTGCTGGCATTTTGGCTCCCAGAAAACAGTTACCTGTTTTGAGGGATATTTCAAATTTAAACTTTAAAATTTATATATATATATATATACATATATTTATATAACATAGACCTAGTCTATAATGACTGACTGTGATGATGATTATGACTATTATTGTCCATGAAATTTTGTGATGCGCATTTTCAAGTTTACTTTATTGTAACCTCAACATGCTAGAATATATATAATCCATGGTTGAATTGAATTCTACCTTTTGGCATTAATCAGAGTTCAACTGGTGGCATTTTTTGATAATGTGAAATTGTGCTTCTAGAGAAGCTGCTGGCATTTTGACTCCAAGAAAAATTATCACCTATTTTATGGGATATACCTAGTCTATGATGACTGTGGTTATGATGATGACGACGAAGAGCTGGATGAGGATGGTGATGGTGAGGATGACTATGATTATATTGAGTCTCTAAGCCTTGACAATGTGGCTATAAAATGCTGCAGCCATGGCATAATTCCTTCAATTTTACCTGATCGAAGTAAGAAATTTGAGTTTTATATAATCGGTCATGGTGGGGCTCCTTCAATTGTCAGATTTAACGGTCAAAATATGTGCCTCTGTGTTAGATTATTCTTTCTCTGCCTGAAAAGGAAACTGAATAAGAATATGCAGAATCTGTCGGAGCTTTCTGAGTTCTCCTTCTGGATAAGTACAGTGTTGGTGCTCAAAATTTGGCTGATGTATTTTTTCTTGGGTCAAGCGTGAAGTGAGTGAAGCATACAACTACAGTCCACCGCTATACCAACTGAGCTAAGGCCGGTTCTTGGTTTCCTTATATCACTTACTGGTCTTTGTTTGGGAAAATAACTCTAATCTGAGCCCTGGTCGAAAATTTTTGTCTGATATAATTATGACATTACTATGGCTGAGAGTATGTCTCCTGTAAATGTTTCGCATAGGTATGAAAAGAGGAGAAGAATGGAAAGGAAAGGGACCAGAAACATGTGTTTCAGGAAATAGAAAAAATGTGAAGGGCGAAGAGGATTTTTGAAGAAGAAAGCGGAAAAAATTTGGCAGGCATAGAGAGCAGTCCAAGGTTTGGCGTGGTGGCTATGAAATGCTGCAGCCATGTCAAGACTCTAATTTTGTTGAATCAAAATTAGAATCCGGGCCTGAATCAATTTGGTGCTGTTTGGTTCGAGTGTCTTTATATTTAGTCTAAGCCTTGGCGGGGTGGCTATGACATGCCGCAGCCATGGAAGGATTCCTTCAATTTTACTTGATCGAAATTGAAAATTTGAGTCTGATATAATTATGACATTACTGTGGCTGAGAGTATGTCTCCTGGACACCTACAAAGAGAGTCACTGGTGGCAGCTCAACTAGCAGCCGCGTCTGTCACCTTTGATCTACAGCACTCGATGATTAAAGTTCTCAAAATTTTGTTGTCCGGTTTAAGCTCAATTTTTGATAATGTTGTCAGCACCCCATTTTGGTCCATCGACTCTAACAAAGGACTCCCGACCGAAGTTCGGGTTACTATTCATGACCCGGCAATCAGAGGCGAACGCTTAGACATGAGGGGGCACGGACTACGGAAGAGAAGCAGGGTCCATTAGAAAAGCGCAGAAGGGCAATCAAAAGGGCAGATAAACAACGAACCCCAAAACAGGAGAAGCCGACACTATGGCACTATTCATCGCCGGATCATCGGAGCGTCAGAAGATATCCAATATGGAACTCTAAAAATCCCTCTGGGTACCAGAATGAGCAATGGCACTTCCGACCTCATTTCAGAAGCCTCCTGCTTAAGTCGGGGCATTCCTGAACATTTGCAGACGCCTTCCTAACGGGGCTCCCGGGACGCCCGATTCACGGACAAGTAAACGGCACCCGGAAACAGACCTACACACACCCAATGACCACCAGGACCATGGAACAAGTTTCAGACTGCCTTTCGAAGTTCATCTTGGTCTCCCGAGTGGATCCCGACCCGGAAAAAATGGGCGTTTTCTACGTAAAAACATAGCCGGAGACCCTTTTAACGAATCGTCAACGCACAAAATCAGCGCTAATCAATTCCAGGGACCTCAAGGGCTTGGGAGATAAGCCCCGATCACATTGCACGATCCGTTTAGGGTTCTCGAGCACCATTCCGGCAGTAAAAGGGCCCTTTTCAAACGGAATCTCGCGCTCAGAGCCGATTCAAGAGAATGTTGATGCCCAAACTCTGCACTACCCATTCCCAACAACCCCCAGGGGCTAGGAAATCATTTCGATTCGGACCAAGAAAATCATACCGATCTCCAGACTGACATTTCAGTGGTCACAAATGCCTCCCGACAAGCCTTCGAGCCTCGTTTTTGACAAATGGAGATCACAGTGGTCTCAGAACATATCAGAACACTCGGGAAACACTGAGAAAGCCCCGTTTGCGGATTCCTAGGACGCCTCCGAATATTGATCTCTAGCCAGGGTCGGCGAGTCAACCGTTCTGCCCAAGACACAAAGCACACCGACGCGAGCAATACAGCACGTAGAGGTAAAAACAGGCGACATAAATGAACAACTTCGCCCCGATCATCCAAACGGGGCAAAACCGGCTTTCGAGTCCCCGGGTCACCCAAGCATTCGCTTACAAGAAGCATGTCAATATTAGGCTCATTAAAACCGTATTTGCGTGTACATTGATAATCCATCGTTCAAGCGAACCACAAAAATCGAATGCGCAACCAATCGAGCCTCGAGCTTCTTCCGGCTTTTCTCCTAGTCAAGTGGGACCCTTGAGCTAGCCAAGTCAAGCCGTGCCAAGCCAAGCCGCAAGCCATGGCTATTCTCTAGAAGCAAGCCAAATGAGCCTCCACCACTCAAATTCAAAATATCTCTTACACCCATCAACTCCACTCTTCTATCCATCAGCTCCCATAAACCTTTACAAGACAACTTACCCTCCCTAATCCCTCTTAAAAATTCGGATCTCCTAAGCACTCCCCTCTAATTGCACTTTATTTCACTAATTATGCCTCATTAAGCCTCCTATAAGTTCCTATGCATCATTAACCTCAATGACAACTCAACTTCCATCACCTCTCTAGCTTTCTCACTCTAGAAAACCCTCTCCAAGTCCTCTCAAACTTCAGCACTTTCCCGAATTCGCACAGCCCAAGAACAGCCCCGCTCCAAGGCTGTTTTGCTCGAAAACTCAACTGTTTTCCGGCGACTGCCACCCAACCCGAACCAACTTCAACCAAACTTCATACCCCACGTGTATTCGACCTCCCGAGTCCATTTCCGGTGTTAGTTTCGTGATTCGGAGCCTCCAGCATCCCATTCCAGCCCAGTCCAGATTCGGGTCCATAGGGAGTTTTCCGGTTTCTAGGCGAGTTCTTCCTTCCCGACTTATCCGAGCTTCAACCAAACTTCATACCCACATGTATTCGACCTCCCGAGTCCATTTTCGGTATTAGTTTTGTGATTCAGAGCCTCTAGCATCCCGTTCCAGCCCAGTCAAGATTCGGGTCCCTAGGGAATTTCCCGGTTTCTAGGCGAGTTCTTCCTTCCCGACTTATCTGAGCTTCGACCAAACTTCATACCCACATGTATTCGACCTTCCGAGTCCATTTCCGGTGTTAGTTTTGTGATTCAGAGCCTCCAGCATCCCGTTCTAGCCCCAGATTCGGGTCCCTAGGGAGTTTCCCGGTTTCTAGGCGAGTTCTTCCTTCCCGACTTATCTGAGCCTCAACCAAACTTCATACCCCACATGTATTCGACCTCCCGAGTCCATTTCCGGCCTTAGATGTTCATTTTGGAAGCTTCCAGCAGTCTGTTTTGCCCCTGTCCAGAATCGGGCTCCCTAGACAGTTTCACGGCTTCCCGGGCTTCCTCGACGCCATTCCTTCCCACGACCATGACGAGTCGTGCCATCACTTTCTAAGGATTCCTCATGACCCTCACTCTCCCCCGTGACGAGGTGGTCGCGTGCCGAGAGCCGTTCAACCGAGCAAGACCTCATTTTCCCTTTTATTCTCCTTATCGGGTTTTTTTTGTGAACTTATCGGTTCTTTCTTTGAGTTTCTGGGTTTGTTCGAGCTTTGGCACCCTATCAGCTCATCATAGACAGTTCAAGCAGTCCCTTAGGAGTCGGAGGAACCCGAGCCAGCTTGGTGTA
Organism: Punica granatum; assembly: GCF_007655135.1. NCBI lineage: Eukaryota > Viridiplantae > Streptophyta > Magnoliopsida > Myrtales > Lythraceae > Punica > Punica granatum. The sequence goes on from NC_045132.1 coordinate 13,103,823, forward strand.
ACACCCGAAGCCCCCCTTTGCAATCGTTTCAACCCAAACAGCCTAGTCGGGTCTGTTCCTCTGGTTTTCTTTTCTGACTTGAACTTTGTAGGAACATACAGGTCAGCTCGGGTTGAACCACGCTACGAGCCACCTATCACCATGATCCTCAGTTAGTTAGGAGTCCAATGCCACCAACTTTGCATCAAAAGGCCACCGGGAACCTCCTATAGAGCCTTTTCTTTATCGGGTGCCAGTCGGGTCTGTTTTGCCCTGATTGGGTCATTTTTTTTTTACTGATCCGACTTTGCTTTTGATTTCCGGTAAATCTACGAGTGCAATCTTTACGAAACCAGCACAGGCATGATCCTCAGTCTCTTGGAAATCCAATGCAACCGACCTCGCGCGAAAAGGCCACCCCAATCAACCGGTACAGCCCCGGCAAGCCGGACTGCCAGTCGGGTCTACCAGCCGACCCGACTTCACCGATTCGGGTCTGTTCGTTCCAGGGGGCAGAACTGCTAGTTCCACGGGGCTAACGGAAGCGAAAAAGAAACAAAAATTCAAAATTTCCTACCCGTGAAACTAATCCCAAGACCTACTAGAAGAATAAGAGTAAATAAAAGCGTACCTGGAATATTTAAAATTGTCGACCGAGCGTCCCACGCGTGACGCCTCTACCGGTATCCACACCGACTTTGTCGACGAGTCTTCGAGATCGGCGGTGCTAGCGGCCAACACTCGAAAGAAACACCGATGCGACACCCGAAATTTTTATACTAATGGACCAATTTGAGTTTGAACAATTCAACCCAAATTATATTAATATAAACTTATATGCATACACATATCATATATGTATATAAATAAGCCTGCACATATATATATATGCATACACATTATATATATAAAGCATTCCTGTTAGTGCTATTTATAAGCAATTTGGGAAATGCTTTCCCTTTGAATTGCCGATGTGGGATGAGGGGAATTAATGTCCCCAAGTGACATGTGTTCATACACATGTCCATCCAAATAAAAGCCATGTGTCACCATATTAATCGTGTATCAATTTGGTCCATTTAATCTAAAAAATCGAGTCTAATTAATCGACAAATTTAATCTCATTAAATATCTGATTAATCGGTCACACCATAAATCATCTAATCTCAATTAGACGATTTTATTGTTTCAAAATATCTCGTCAATTTAGTCGTAGTGTGTGACCCTGTAGGTTCCCAATTACGTTGACAGTAATATCGAAATCTCTATTTCAATATTATAAACAGTGAGCGGCATCTAGCAATGCATCACTGTTACTCAAGTAATCGGAAAGTCAATTTCTCGACGAACCTCGTGACCTATATTACCGTGTAATATAATCAATTGTCCTCTATATCTCTATTGAGCTCAAGGCATGGTCGATGACATCCTTGTATGGCTCAATATCTCTATTTCTTGGTTTACTGGGTAAGTCCATCAGAACAAATGAGTTCGATATCGCTATATCGACTCATTTGGGTATGCATACACTTTTAGACTTAACCACCAAGTGGCCGTGAGATATCGCTCCCGTTTCGTAGGAGGGACAAATCCTATCTTGGTTACTCACATTCCTCTCCATACTCTGTGATATACCCAATAACTGTCTTTATAACCAGCCTGTTATGGTAGCGTTTGACGGTATCAAAGTATATGACATTACATGTAGGAATCCATGGTGACCTCAAGTCAAAGGACCATTACACTATAGTCACTTTGAGATATGCTAATGACAATCACGTAACAAACCATGTAGCAATCTCATGGCGGGTCAGTCCAATATACATTACTCTTAATGTATACATGTGGTGTGATTTGATATCTCTATATCCATGACCTGTGAGACTTGGTCATCAATCAACACCCACACTAGTCTAACCGTATTATCGTTGTCCTAATTAACGATAATACTTTGACTATGGACATTTAGGAATAATGTTCGGTAATTATAGGATCTCACAATCAAGTCACACTTGATGCCTATTGAACCTACTATTCCAAGGACATTATTGTGTAAAATCATATTTAGCGCAATCTACACAATAACAGATATGCCTCGTAATATAATGAAATAGATATCATATTACAGAACTGATTATAGATTGCCTCTAGGGTATACACCAATTCCCAACAATCTCCCACTTGCACTAGAGCCAATCTAGCATCTGTCTAATGCCAATAGATCTAGTGTGAGCCTCGTGCTTGCGCTGCACAAGAGGCTTTGTAAGTGGATCTGCGAGATTCTCATCTATTGGTATTCTGCATATCTTCACATCTCCTCTGTCGATGATCTCGCGAATGAGATGGAAGCGCCTGAGTATATGTTTGGATCGCTGGTGAGACCTGGGTTCCTTAGCTTGCGCAATGGCTCCATTGTTGTCACAATAGAGATCCACTGGGTCTGCGATGCTAAGAACCACAACAAGTTCTGTCACGAACTTCTTGATCCAAACGGCCTCTTTTGCAGCGTTAGAGGCAGCAATATACTCGGCCTCTGTGGTAGAATTGGCTACTGTCTCCTGTTTGGAACTCTTCCAACTCACAGCACCTCCATTCAGGCAGAACACATACCCTGACTGCGATCTACTGTCGTCCTTATCGGTCTGGAAGCTAGCATCGGTGTAACCTCTTACAACGAGGTCTTCTTCGCCTCCATATACCAAAAACATCTCCTTAGTCCTTCGTAAGTACTTAAGGATGTTCTTTACTGCAATCCAGTGTCTTTCACCTGGATCTGATTGGTATCGACTCGTCATACTCAAAGCATACGAGACATCTGATCGAGTGCATAACATAGCATACATGATGGATCCAATAGCTGACGCATATGGAATCCTATTCATGCGGTCCCTCTCCTCTCGAGTAGAAGGACTCTGAGCCTTCGAAAGGCTTATGCCATGTAACATAGGCAGCGACCCTTTCTTAGAATCATGCATGCTAAAACGCCGAAGCATTTTATCTATGTATGCACTCTGACTTAGGCCAAGCAGTCTCCTGGATCTATCTCTATAGATCTTGATACCTAGCACATAGGTAGCTTCGCCTAAGTCCTTCATAGAGAAACACCTTCCCAACCAAGTCTTCACAGACTGTAAGGAAGGAATGTCATTTCCGATCAGAAGTATGTCGTCTACATACAACACCAGGAAGATCACTACGCTCCCACTAACCTTCTTGTAAACACAGGGTTCATCTTCATTCTTAATGAAACCAAACTCTTTGATTGCATCATCAAAACGAAGATTCCAGCTCCTAGAAGCTTGCTTCAGCCCATAAATAGACCATTGTAGCTTACAAACCTTTTCGGCACTATGTGGATCGACAAAACCCTCAGGTTGCGTCATATACACATCCTCGAGGAGATTCCCGTTCAGGAAAGCAGTTTTGACATCCATTTGCCAGATCTCATAATCATAATAAGCTGCAATTGCAAGTAAGATCCTTATGGATTTAAGCATAGCCACCGGGGAAAAAGTTTCGTCATAGTCAACACCATGAACTTGTCTGAAACCTTTTGCCACAAGTCGGCCCTTAAAGGTAATCACATTACCGTCCATGTCAGTCTTCTTCTTGAAGACCCACTTACACCCAATGGGTTTTGCCCCTTCAGGTGGATCAACCAAAGTCCATACTTGGTTAGTGTACATGGACTCCATCTCAGATCTCATGGCCATCAGCCATTTCTCAGAGTCAGGGCCTATTACGGCTTCCGCATAGGTTGTAGGCTCATCATCATCTATGAGCAATACGTCATTGTTTTAAGTCACGAGAAATCCATATCTCTCGGGCTCATGACGTATCCTACTAGACCTGCGAGACTTCTGTGTCACATGTGCAGAAGATTGTGCCACAACATCTTGTGGTACTTGCTCTGTAACCTCACCCGTCGATTGGTCAATGTCATTTTGTGGTAGAACTTCCCCAAGTTCTAATTTTCTCCCACTAGTTCCTTTGGAGAGAAACTCTTTCTCAAGGAATACCGCAGTTCGAGCGACAAATACTTTGCCCTCGATGGGATTATAGAAATAGTATCCTCGAGTTTCCTTAGGATACCCCACAAAATAACATTTGTCCGATTTAGGGCCAAGCTTATCCGAAGACAATCTCTTCACATAAGCTTCGCAACCCCATATTTTTAGAAAAGACATCTTGGGACGCTTCCCATACCACATCTCATATGGTGTCCTTTCAACTGATTTCGACGGAGCATTGTTTAATATGAGAGCAGCTGTCTGTAGAGCATATCCCCAGAAGGAGTCAGGTAAGTTTGCATGACTCATCAAAGATCGAACCATATCTAATAAAGTTCGATTCCTCCTCTCAGCTACACCATTCCACTGTGGTGTTCCAGGTGGAGTCAGTTGAGATAAAATCCCACACTGTTTAAGATAGTCAACAAACTCATAGCTCAAATATTCACCTCCTCGATCTGATCGAAGAACTTTAATGCTCTTACCTAACTGATTCTCCACTTCATTCTTAAATTCTTTGAACTTTTCAAAGGATTCAGATTTGTGTTTCATCAAATACACATATCCAAATCTACTGAAATCATCAGTAAATGTAATGAAGTAGAGATACCCACCTCTAGCAAGCTTGTTCACTGGTCCACATACATCAGTATGTATGAGAGCCAGATGATCACTAGCTTGCTCACCTTTTCCGGTAAAAGGGGCCTTAGTCATTTTCCCCATTAAGCAAGGTTCGCATGTCTCGATTGATTCTAAATCAAACGAGTCCAGTAATCCATCCTTATGGAGTCTAGAGATGCGGTTCTCGCTAATATGGCCTAAACGACAATGCCAGAGGTAAGTCGGGTTCGAATCATTAGATTTGAGCCGTTTGGTTTCCACATTATAAATAGGCGTATCTAGATCAAGAACATACAGACCATTACTTAAATGTGCACTGCCATAATATACATCATTCATGTACATAGAACAACACTTGTTCTTGATAGTGAAACAAAATCCCTTCTTGTCCAAACAAGAAACAGATATTATGTTTCTACTAATAGCAGGTACAAAATAACAGTCGTTAAGATCTAATACTAGCCCAGTAGGCAAAACTAGGTGATAAGTCCCTACAGTTAATGTAGCAACTCTTGCTCCATTTCCAACTTGTAGGTCCACTTCGCCCTTTGCCAACGATCTACTGTCCTTTAGGTCCTGCATATTTCCACAAATATGAGCACCACACCCGGTATCTAATACCCAAGATATAGAAGTAGTAGATACATTAATCTCTATAACATGGATACATGAAGTGGAAGTCTCACTTCCCTTCTTCTTCTTCAACTCTTCCAGGTATATCTTACAATTCCGCTTCCAATGTCCAGTGTTGCCACAATGGAAGCAGTAATCATTCTTCGCCACCTTGGCTTTAGGTTTCAACACACCCAAGTCATACTTGGATGCACCTTTAGCCCTCTGGCCTTTACTCTTGCCCTTGCCCTTTCTTTTGGTCCCCTAGACCATTAGAACAGACGTCCCCTTGCTGATATCATGCTCAGCTGTTCTCAACATGTTAAGCAGTTCAGACAATGGTTTATTGTAGTCATTCATATTATAGCTCATGATGAACTGACTATAACTGCTGGGCAGCGACTGTAGGACTAAATCTGTGGCCAACTCTTGACCCAGAGGAAATCCCAGTCGTCCTAGAGTCTCGATGTACCCAATCATCTTGAGTACATGAAGACCCACCGGGCTACCCTCAGTCAACCTTGCTTGAAAAAGTGCTTTAGAGATCTCGAATCTCTCATGTCGGGCCTGCTCTTGATAGAGCTGCCTGAGATGCACGATCATATCGTACGCCTTCATGTTCTCGTGTTGCTTCTGAAGCTCCGAGTCCATGGTGACTAACATGAGACATCCGACGTTTACGGCATCATCATGATGCTTACTATAAGCATCTTTCTTAGCTTGGGGGGCATCGTCAAGTGGTGGCGCAAGAAGAGGTTGCTCTAAGACATATAGTTTCTTTTCTTGGGTGAGAACAATTCTCAAGTTTCGATACCAACCAAGGAAATTATTCCCTGACAGTTTTTCCTTATCAAGGACGGATCGCAAACAGAAAGTACTAGAGGTGCTCCCTGCCATGGTAACTACCACAAAAAAATATGCAAAATAAGTATTATGACACTACAATATTTAATGAGGACTTTATTAAATATTGCTCCCACTATTTATATCAAATCAATGACCCTGAACATTGATTGAGAGAATATCATTCTCATAGTAATTCAAGATCCATATCTCACCAAGCTCTGAGTCAGCGAGGGCTGATTCACCCAAAACTGGCTATTTAGGTAGGGAACTCACTTTCCCAATTGCATCACATGCAACTCTTGATTAGTTGGGTGAATAACTCCTTATTCAAATCTATCTTGTAGATCGATGCCCAACTACATGCCTCTGAACTCCTAATCCTATTAGGCTTGCTCAGTTAAGTCCGACCCATTGGTAAACACCACGTCTTACTAGGATAGATGAGGGCATCCTGCGAAGGCAAGGTCTACACACTCATCGATCTTGGTCTTGACGAGCGTTACACGGTGGAAGAATATGGACTTAATATTTTGAGGGATTTTATTAACATTTAATCGATCTCACCATACACTATTATGTAACCATTACATAATAGTCCACACGTATAACTATTATACTAACACAACTAGGACCTAGTCCATGTCTAACAGTCATGCACCGCAAATATCAAACATAATCATACCAGTACCAAGCATAAAATCATATTTTATGCTATTATCTACTCAGATTCTAACTAGCTAGGCTCTGATACCAATTGCTAGTTCCACGGGGCTAACGGAAGCGAAAAAGAAAAAGAAATTCAAAATTTCCTACCCGTGAAACTAATCCCAAGACCTACTAGAAGAATAAGAGTAAATAAAAGCGTACCTGGAATATTTAAAATTGTCGACCAAGCGTTCCACGCGTGACGCCTCTACCGGTATCCACACCGACTTTGTCGACGAGTCTTCGAGATCGGCGGTGCTAGCGGCCAACACTCGAAAGAAACACCGATGCGACACCCGAAATTTTTATACTAATGGACCAATTTGAGTTTGAACAATTCAACCCAAATTATATTAATATAAACTTATATGCATACACATATCATATATGTATATAAATAAGCCTGCACATATATATATATGCATACACATTATATATATAAAGCATTCCTGTTAGTGCTATTTATAAGCAATTTGGGAAATGCTTTCCCTTTGAATTGCCGATGTGGGATGAGGGGAATTAATGTCCCCAAGTGACATGTGTTCATACACATGTCCATCCAAATAAAAGTCATGTGTCACCATATTAATCGTGTATCAATTTGGTCCATTTAATCTAAAAAATCGAGTCTAATTAATCGACAAATTTAATCTCATTAAATATCTGATTAATCGGTCACACCATAAATCATCTAATCTCAATTAGACGATTTTATTGTTTCAAAATATCTCGTCAATTTAGTCGTAGTGTGTGACCCTGTAGGTTCCCAATTACGTTGACAGTAATATCGAAATCTCTATTTCAATATTATAAACAGTGAGCGGCATCTAGCAATGCATCACTGTTACTCAAGTAATCGGAAAGTCAATTTCTCGACGAACCTCGTGACCTATATTACCGTGTAATATAATCAATTGTCCTCTATATCCCTATTGAGCTCAAGGCATGGTCGATGACATCCTTGTATGGCTCAATATCTCTATTTCTTGGTTTACTGGGTAAGTCCATCAGAACAAATGAGTTCGATATCGCTATATCGACTCATTTGGGTATGCATACACTTTTAGACTTAACCACCAAGTGGCCGTGAGATATCGCTCCCGTTTCGTAGGAGGGACAAATCCTATCTTGGTTACTCACATTCCTCTCCATACTCTGTGATATACCCAATAACTGTCTTTATAACCAGCCTGTTACGGTAGCGTTTGACGATATCAAAGTATATGACATTACATGTAGGAATCCATGGTGACCTCAAGTCAAAGGACCATTACACTATAGTCACTTTGAGATATGCTAATGACAATCACGTAACAAACCATGTAGCAATCTCATGGCGGGTCAGTCCAATATACATTACTCTTAATGTATACATGTGGTGTGATTTGATATCTCTATATCCATGACCTGTGAGACTTGGTCATCAATCAACACCCACACTAGTCTAACCGTATTATCGTTGTCCTAATTAACGATAACACTTTGACTATGGACATTTAGGAATAATGTTCGGTAATTATAGGATCTCACAATCAAGTCACACTTGATGCCTATTGAACCTACTATTCCAAGGACATTATTGTGTAAAATCATATTTAGCGCAATCTACACAATAACAGATATGCCTCGTAATATAATGAAATAGATATCATATTACAGAACTGATTATAGATTGCCTCTAGGGTATACACCAATTCCCAACAATCTCCCACTTGCACTAGAGCCAATCTAGCATCTGTCTAATGCCAACCGACCTCGCGCGAAAAGGCCACCCCAATCAACCGGTACAGCCCCGGCAAGCCGGACTGCCAGTCGGGTCTACCAGCCGACCCGACTTCACCGATTCGGGTCTGTTCGTTCCAGGGGGCAGAACTGCTAGTTCCACGGGGCTAACGGAAGCGAAAAAGAAACAGAAATTCAAAATTTCCTACCCGTGAAACTAATCCCAAGACCTACTAGAAGAATAAGAGTAAATAAAAGCGTACCTGGAATATTTAAAATTGTCGACCGAGCGTCCCACGCGTGACGCCTCTACCGGTATCCACACCGACTTTGTCGACGAGTCTTCGAGATCGGCGGTGCTAGCGGCCAACACTCGAAAGAAACACCGATGCGACACCCGAAATTTTTATACTAATGGACCAATTTGAGTTTGAACAATTCAACCCAAATTATATTAATATAAACTTATATGCATACACATATCATATATGTATATAAATAAGCCTGCACATATATATATATGCATACACATTATATATATAAAGCATTCCTGTTAGTGCTATTTATAAGCAATTTGGGAAATGCTTTCCCTTTGAATTGCCGATGTGGGATGAGGGGAATTAATGTCCCCAAGTGACATGTGTTCATACACATGTCCATCCAAATAAAAGCCATGTGTCACCATATTAATCGTGTATCAATTTGGTCCATTTAATCTAAAAAATCGAGTCTAATTAATCGACAAATTTAATCTCATTAAATATCTGATTAATCGGTCACACCATAAATCATCTAATCTCAATTAGACGATTTTATTGTTTCAAAATATCTCGTCAATTTAGTCGTAGTGTGTGACCCTGTAGGTTCCCAATTACGTTGACAGTAATATCGAAATCTCTATTTCAATATTATAAACAGTGAGCGGCATCTAGCAATGCATCACTGTTACTCAAGTAATCGGAAAGTCAATTTCTCGACGAACCTCGTGACCTATATTACCGTGTAATATAATCAATTGTCCTCTATATCTCTATTGAGCTCAAGGCATGGTCGATGACATCCTTGTATGGCTCAATATCTCTATTTCTTGGTTTACTGGGTAAGTCCATCAGAACAAATGAGTTCGATATCGCTATATCGACTCATTTGGGTATGCATACACTTTTAGACTTAACCACCAAGTGGCCGTGAGATATCGCTCCCGTTTCGTAGGAGGGACAAATCCTATCTTGGTTACTCACATTCCTCTCCATACTCTGTGATATACCCAATAACTGTCTTTATAACCAGCCTGTTACGGTAGCGTTTGACGATATCAAAGTATATGACATTACATGTAGGAATCCATGGTGACCTCAAGTCAAAGGACCATTACACTATAGTCACTTTGAGATATGCTAATGACAATCACGTAACAAACCATGTAGCAATCTCATGGCGGGTCAGTCCAATATACATTACTCTTAATGTATACATGTGGTGTGATTTGATATCTCTATATCCATGACCTGTGAGACTTGGTCATCAATCAACACCCACACTAGTCTAACCGTATTATCGTTGTCCTAATTAACGATAATACTTTGACTATGGACATTTAGGAATAATGTTCGGTAATTATAGGATCTCACAATCAAGTCACACTTGATGCCTATTGAACCTACTATTCCAAGGACATTATTGTGTAAAATCATATTTAGCGCAATCTACACAATAACAGATATGTCTCGTAATATAATGAAATATATATCATATTACAGAACTGATTATAGATTGCCTGTAGGGCATACACCAATTCCCAACAAGAACCGACTTCCCTAACCCATTTTTTCGAATTTCCTAGGCTTTTCCCGCATCCCGGGGCTAGGTATAATCATTCCTGACTTAGAGAAGTTAGGACTTTTACGTTTTCTTTGCGTTTGTGGGGCGATAAGGCGGTCCATGACCGATTCGCATGCAAGTTTATGTTTTTATGTGTTTTTACATTGTATTATGCGTGTCTTCATCGTATACAGTACTAGCATGTCGAGAAATAGTTTGAATTGGAGTCGAGGAGACCTTGCTAGCTCGGGCAAGCCAAAGGAGCCTCTCGGCCTCACCCCAAGGGAGGTGGCCGAGAGCCCTTCTCGGCTTCCTTGGGCCATGGATGGCCTCCTTTCACCGACTCAAGTCGTTTCCCGAGTTTTTACATTTTTCGCTTCCCATGAGTCGGTGCCGTTTTATCGATTCCTCTAAATATCGTGTTTGTGATTGTTTGTATGCTTGATTATGTTCCTAAGATCACGGCAGCACTGGTTATGTAAAAATATGCGTTATTATTGTGTTTGATGTTTTATGCATGCAAGAAATGGTCAAAACCGATTCTTGGAATTGATTGTAATAACATTTTTCATTTAATCGTTGGTTTCATGTTAATTCGTATGTTAGGTGCGTTAATATCGAACAATCATTTCATTGATCCATTACAATTGAGTTTCAAGGTCTCAATCATTAAACCACTTCACGAACGGAGAAATGGGACGTGTCATTCGGTTATGGAAACCATTTGGCTTAAATAATCGGAAAAATCGACTATTAATTTGTAAGCGCATCGACGAATCACCAAATGGTGGAAATGCCCTTTTAAAGTCCACAATCTCAAAACATCGAGACGCATAACACGAATGAAATTAGTGTCTAGGGAGAGCTCGCATACTATGACTTGAGTCCGGGCCCGATTTGAGGCGGCTCATGTCGAAGTGTGCGAGTCCTCTTTAGACCTCTTCGTGTCACGCGATCTCAATTTTACACATACAGTTCACACATTTTATCGTCCAAGGGCATAACCGTTATTTCGTGATTCGCCGATATCCTAGGCGTTAAGGAAACCGATACACCTCGATCTATGGATAAAAAAGGGGCAACCCGTCCGAGTGCAAGTTTCATTCGCATGGCCCATTTCATCCACTTTCGGTGTTTCTATCGTCTTACCGTAAATTCGGTGGTTAGCGTTGTTATTTCTATTGCAAAACACATAATACTGGATTAATCATTCATTTGACCTAATCAAACATTAGATAATGGCTAGGCGGAACTCTAGGTTCCAAAGCTAGAGTCAAAACATGAGTTTGACATATTCAGTGAAACCGCACTGTCACTATACAGAATAAAGTCTTAAAACAAACTCACACACATAGTTGACCTAAAACTGCATTCTAGCACATTCATCTATTTGTCTAGGGTAGGGAGATTGTCTGCCAATCAACCCTGGTTAATAACTGATTAAATCACGTACATTCGGCTTAATATACAACTTGTCTGTATTTATCTGTATTTGTCAGTTTTTGTCTGTTTTTCATCAGTTTTATCAGTTTTCTTCTGTTTTCCATTTGCTTTTGCTGATTTGTTGCGGTTCGGGTCCGAACCCATAGGTTACGTGTTGCACGGGGTTTGTCAGCACCCCATTTTGGCTCACTGATTTAAATTACATTATCAGCAATGATACAAGCCACGACTTGAGCAGAATACAGAAAAACGACTCAACAGAGCAGGAAATCACTATTCATCCTCAAGTCAGCGAAATCGGGCAAATGACACATGCATATGACAGAAGGATTCCAAGGGTCACCAAAGGGCAACAGAGTGACTAGAGAGCTCAACAATGTCCAAAACCGGCATTTCCAATGTACCACATAGACAGTCCTAGTTTCCGATAGTTTGCTTGACCGTCGGAAGACAGCCAATATTGGACTTCAAAAATCCACATCGATGCCAAACATATGAAAAATGTCTTCAAACGCATTTCGCAAATCATTTGCTCTATATAGAACAACTTTATGTATACAGACAACATTTCAGTAGAAGTCCAAAAATGCCGGTTTCTCGGAGAAATGTTAATTCCAAATGTCAGATTCGGCCATGCCCCACAAGCATACAGAGCATGAGCAATACTTCAGATGGTCTCTTGGAAGCCACACAGACACTCCAAATGACTTCCAAGTGACAAAACGGGCATACCCCTCTTCGGAAATGCATAACCGGAGACTGGTATGACGGAATTACGGCAAACGAAGTTCGTACTGCATTGCCCTAAAAACTCTAGCAGACATTCGTAATTGGGCAAAATGGACAGCAAAACCCTTCTCAGTTTCCCGAGTAACCTCCGAGGAGTAGAAATAGCCATTTTCAGTGGAAAGGCATATCTGGAGGTCCTTTTTACGGAAACTTGACGCCGGATGCTTGCGCTACATAGTGGTACACACTTCAAGGCCTAATGTGAAATCGTCGGACTGAACTGCACAATGTGTCTAGGCCTCCTGAGCATTGCTTTAAAGGTCTCAGATACACTTTTCAAGTCCTTAGAGATCCAGTCTTGACAAACGGAGATCACATTGATTTCCGGAGGGCCCAAGCAACTCAGAAAGCAGTCTGAGAAATCCAACTTCGGACTCCTAGGACGTCTCCGGCTTCACATTTGCATTACCGGCTTAAGGGTCATTTGTTCACGTTGTTTGACAATTCATGTCAAAATGACCAACGTGGGATGCAGATACAAGATATGCTGTTAGAAGCGGTTAACTTCGCTTCGGTCACCCGGAACGGGCAAAAACGGCTTCCGAGCCTCATACGCACCCGAAGCATTCTTCCACGAAAATTGACAATCTTGGGCTTATCGGGATCGTTTTCTCGCGCACATTGTCGATACAACGTTCTTTCAAGTCACGGAACTCGAACACGTAACCGATCGACACCCGAGCATTCCCGATTCACCTCCAATCTCTTGTGGGACCCACGGGATCTTCTTCCCCTTGCCAAAGACAAGAAGAACCACCCCTCTCTTGTCATCTTCTTCTTCAAGCCAAGAAGACAACTTGCCTTTGTCTTCCTTTTGCAAAATATCTAAGTGTTTCAATTCAACACTCCAACTTCCCATCCAAGCCATTAATGTTTTTTATCTCTTCTCCATCAATGCCACTTGCAAGAATATCTTCTTCCTTCATTAAGCAAATTCGGATCTCCTAATCCATGCCCTTTAATTGCACTTTTCTTTCACTAATTGCACTTAAGCATAGCCTATATATTGTCCAAATGTCATTAGCTTAGTACAGAATCGAGCATAGTTCAGTACAGAAGCCTCTAAGTTAGAGAATCAGCTCAGTACAAAATCGAGCACAGTTTTGGCCCAGCTGGGTCAAAACTTCCAACCCTGTTTTCTCACCTTTTCGAGGCGGTCTGAACTTTCAAAACCCATCAAACACCTCCGGGGGTTCGTTAGGAGTCGGGAGACACCGACCTTGCTCAAAAATTCCATCGGAATCCACCGTTATGAATTCTGACCCGAAAACTGCTCAGTCGGGCCGGCGTTTCTGACTGTCTGTTCGGTTTTCTTGTAGATCGGGTCGATCCATGACCCTTTTCGACGAACGACCACTTCTATCACCTCCAGGGGTCAGTTAGGAGTCGGGAGCCATTGACCTTGCTCAAAAATTCTATCGGAATCCACCATTATGAATTCTGACCTAAAAACTGCCCGGTCGGGCCAGTTTCCAGACGTGCTCTGTTTTCGGTGATTTTTGCAGGACTGTACGGGTCGACCCGACAACTCTGGAAATGAACGACCATCATGGTCACCTAGAGGGGTCCCTTGGCTACCCAAGGCCGCCGACCTTGCCTCAAAATTTCATCGGGAGCCTCCGTGGCGACGTCCGACCCGACTTGTGCCAGTCGGGTCTGTCCACCCTTCCAGTCGGGTCTGTTACTACCATTCGGGTCTATTCAAGCCAAAACAGCCCAAACCCAACCCACCAACGGTCCAACCCGACTCTTGAAGGTTCTATCCCGCCTCTCGGGACTAGGTATGACCATTCCCGACTTAGAGGAGCTAGGACTTTTATATTATTATTGTGTTTATGGAGTTTTAAGGGGTTTTAAGCATGATTTTAATTCCGAACTTTAATATTATGCAATTTCCTTATTATATCATGCATGTTTATCCTTGATTAACATGTCAACATGTCGGGAAACACTTGGATCGTAGTTGGGAAGAACATCCCGACCCGGGAAAGGCAAAGAGCTCACGGTTTACCCTCCATGAGAGGTGGCCGAATGCTCTCTTGCTTCTTTTGGGCAAGGAACAGTCTTCTTAGCCCGATCCAAGTTCGATTCCCGAGTTTCCTCATGTTTTCCTACGTGCATGAAGCCGGTATTGTTTTATCGATTCCTTAAATAATATGTTTGTGCATGTTTACATGTTTGAATGTGTTATTTAAATCATGGCAATACCGACTTTCGTTTAATTGTATTATTCAACATGTTTGTTGCTTGAGCATGCGAGAAATGATTCGAAACGAGACGGGGAAAACTCGTGGAACCCAATGTGGGCCATGAGACCTCTCGGTTTTCTCCAAGGAGAAATGGCCGAGAGTCTTTTAGACTCGTACGGGTTGCACAAGACTTCCTCTCCTTGTTTTAAGTCCGTTCTTGGATTTTGTGTGCTTTGCAATCTACATTATTGTCGCAATATCGCATGAAAATGTCTTTTCCAAACAAAACATGCATGGATTTGGGTATCGATGACTCATTCGGGTCCATTCGGTTATGAGGGTATTTTCGGTCATTGGACCAAATTATCCTCGATCCTTATGGAATCGTCTTGGTCACCGAGTCACGAATCGATTTCATAATTAATGCATTCGGCACAACCCTTAAGCATTAATTCCACAAACGGGTTAATCGGGACGCTCACATGATTAAACCCACTTCACACTGATAAAGTTTACACGAATTGGCCATTAACTGATAACTCGCGTCGATAAGTTGTCAAATGACGTTGGTGCCCTTTTCAAACTTATCAATTTCAAAACCCGAAATGCGCAGTCCGATGTAGCATGGACATCTGGAAAGGGCTTTTGTGTCTCAACTTGAGTTTTTACCTAATTCCAAGTAACTCAGGTCAGGATACAGAAGATCTTTGTAGATCACTTCTAGGCAGATCGACCGGTTTTTTGGGTTTTTCGGGGTTCTTGCACAACCCTGGACGATCCAGGGAATTGGTTGACACCGGCTACAAGCCGAGGTGGCCCGCACTACGATGTTTCCCTTTTTTTGAAAACAATTTTCAAATAAAGGGCAAAATCGCCTTTTCACAATTCAGCGACACCCCTAGGGTTAGCATGACAGAAACACTACAGTACGGGATAAGAACAGGCTACCTGTTCAGGTGCAAGTTCATCTGCATAGCCTTTTCTTATCTAACTGATGAGTTTCTGTCATCCTAATATAGACTCGGGTAACTAGAACGTTATCTCTGTCAGAAAACATGCAAAATGCTGATTAACCTTTCACTCGACCTAACTAAACACTAGATAAGGGTTAGGAGGAATTCTAGATTCCAAATCTAAAGTCAAAACACGAGTTTGGCTAATTCAGTGGAAATTCAGTGTCACAATACAGAACAACTGTAAAAGCAATCCACACACAGGAAACTTGACTACGGACATCCGATATGTCAGGTTCTCAAACCAAAGCCGAATGCTAAAACATTAGCACGCGTTTGTTTGTCTAGGATAGAATTTGCATGCCAAAGTACCCCGGATTAACAATTTGCTAAAACACGTACATGTGACAGTAACAAACACTTTGTCTGTTATTAACATGTTGTGTGTTACCTTTTTGCACCTGTTTGCCATGCGGGTCTAGCCTGATCCCTAGGCCGAATAATATTAGGGTTCAACATCCTAATCATCAATCACAGGGTCCAATGCCCTAATCATTACTCATAGGGTCAAACGCCCTATTCAGTGAGAGCGTGCATCGAGTTCTAGTTTTTCGGTGTTTCCCTAAACTCACGGTGAGTTAGAGCGGAATAATAATCAAACGCGAGTCGACTGGAATTCGGCCATTTGTAATTTGTATTTATTGTTTTTCGAGAGCATTGTAAGAATTTTATTTTGTACATTCATTCTGTAAGAATTCCAGTCGGTGAGCGAACGGTCCGAGAGTCGAATTAATCGAATCGGTCTAATGCTTGCCCAGATACAAGTAAATCCAAGAACTCGCGGTTCTGGTTCACGCAGGGATTCAACCTCCATGGCTCGATGAACTGTAACGCAAGATTGTGAACCAATTCCTCGACACACGGGTTTACTTCTCTCTCGGCTTCTCCACCGACATCGTTTAATTCATCGAAGTTACGGTGTCAAAACATGTGAGTCGAGTGCACCCTAATTCATGCGGTAAATAAAACAAAATGCAAGCTTAGCAAACCAGAGTACCGAAAGGGCGTGCGGGATATAGGCTCGCACGTAACATGAACCCCCGAACTCGGATTTTCAGGTTCCGCACAGACTAATGCCTTAACAACAACTAGGTGTTCCATACCCCTAGACCCGGGTAACTTATCCGCCCTCGACCTTCGAGTCGTAAAATAATAAGTGGCGACTCCTTCTCTCACGCGTGTCCGTCACGCGTCCCCATGGGAAGGTGGACACTCCCAAGCAGCGCGATCCAAAAGCGCGCGATGCGGGCCCCGAAGAGAGTCCACATTCGGGTCCGTACAGCTTGGCGACTCCGCTGGGGATATACTTAGTGGGTTCAGGCTCGATCCGTTTGCTTGCTTGCATGTTTATTTATCGCTTTCCGTACGTTTATTTTGCGCACATTTACTTTCCTGCAGTTGCATTGCATCATTCTAGCGGATTTAGGTACCAAATGCCTAAAATCCCAGGGGCACCGATCTAGGAAGCTAGGTTAGTCAGAGGTTCCGAGTAAGGGAACGGATCGAGTAGGCTCTGCCACCGAACCGGCCCCCAAAGATCCTCGCTCGATTTCAAGGAATTGATCCCCTTAAATCGGGAGCCCCCATCCCTAGTTAGTGGTTTTCCCAGTAGAACACTGAAACCATGCATAAACAGGTACTGTCATGCTGGACCAAAATTGCCTTCATGCCGTCAACCAACCCAAAAGTTGAGTCTTTGAATTGGCCTGTAGTTTTTCCTTTAGGCGGGCCTTTTGCTGCTTTTCACAAAGAGCGATGTACATTGTAACAGATACAGTTATACTTTACTTTTCTGCACTGCATGCATGTTTTCAAACAAACTAGGACATTGCATT
Source organism: Punica granatum (assembly GCF_007655135.1). NCBI lineage: Eukaryota > Viridiplantae > Streptophyta > Magnoliopsida > Myrtales > Lythraceae > Punica > Punica granatum. The sequence continues at coordinate 13,121,408 of NC_045132.1, forward strand.
GGTTTATTACTTAAGTTCCCTTTTTCAAATGAACCATCTTCGTAAATCTGGGAACTTGAATTAAATCAATGCAACGACATTAGCTTTTGAAAACTCATACATTGCCTGCATCCGATGTTTGCACAGCAACTACCATGTCCCGTACGACAAGCGAGTTGTGCTAACCTTCGCGAGTAGACCACCCGTGGTCTTCACTTCTCCATAGAGAGATGTGCAATGACCAGAAGCCGAGTCCATCCCGGCCACCCACCCCGTATGACAGGCGAGTCGTGCCAACCTTCGCGGGTAGACCACCTGCGGTCTTCACTTCTCCATAGCGAGATGTGCTATAACCAGAAGCTGAGTCCATCCCGGCCACCCACCCCGCATGACAGGCAAGTCGTGCCAACCTTCGCGAGTAGACCACCCGCGATCTTCTCTTCTCCATAGCGAGATGTGCTGTGACCAGAAGCCGAGTCCATCCCGGCCACCCACCCCCACGACAGGCGAGTCATGCCCACTTTCGCGGGCAGGCCACTCGCGGCCTTCACCCTTCCTCCGCAGCAAGACAAGCTATAGCCCGAGGGCCAATCAACCTTCCCAGGCGAAGTTAACCAACACTAACTTCTTCCTAACAGAGAGTGTCACCACGTGATCGGACGCACATCCCTCCGCGTGACCCCACGCATCTACCAATGATCAAGGGTGCCTCACACATGTCCAAGCATGTTCACACCAACTCATACATGCTTGCTCAACGTATCAATGCATGTCTCTCGGTGTGCTCGCACGACACCTACCAGGCCAGTTCGCTTCCCTACACTCTTGCATTGAAATCCTGAGCAGTTCATGCTCCTTCATTGTTTTCTCTTCCCATTGCAGGAAATTCTCAACAAGAAGACAGCCTGAATACTAAGCGACCACAATTGAGACAACAAACGTCTCTCATCCAGCTCCTTGGGATTTCAACACTAAGTCCCCATTCTTGCTCCACAGAGCAATACCGCAAGCAAATCAGCGTCACCGCCTTGCAGCGCCCCCTACGCTATTCCCCAACATTGACCTTTGCTTTCACATTTCTTGCACTTTCCTATCGACCACGCATTTACTGCATTGGGCTCCAGCCCCGCATCGGGATCCGGCCCTGCATTTACTGCATCGGGCTCAGGCCCTGCATCGAGCTCCGGCCCTGCATTTACTGCATCGGGATCCGGCCCTGCATTTACTGCATTGGGCTTGGGCCCTGTGTCGGGCTCCGGCCCGCGTTTACTGCATTGGGCTCTGGCCCCACATCGGGCTCCGGCCCTGTATCGGGCTCCCGCCCCGCATTTATTGCATCGGGCTCCGGCCCCACTTTTGGGCTTTGGCCCTTCATCAGGCTTCGACCCCACTTTTGGGCTTCGGCCCCACATCGGGCATCGGTCCTGCATTTACTGCTTTCTGGCCCCGGCCTAGCATTTACTGCTTTTGGGTTCCGGCCTCGCATTTATTATTTTCAGGTTTTGACACCTCGCATTTACTGCTTTCAGGCTCATTTGAAATCCCAAATCGACTTGGATTCAAATTCATCCAAGCGATACTCCGAGGAGCAAGTCTAATCCTTCCACTGCAAAGACCGGAAGTGACAGCTCCACAAGCAGAGCATGACCCAACTCTCGATCGCAGACCAGCACGGTCATACCTCCGATCAAAGAATGGATCTCATCCACCTCCATTGTGGTCGCCGACTAAACACTGGGGCAACACACACAGTCTTCTTTAAATTCTCTTTTGCTTTAATTTAAATACATTCCCACAAATGGGCTCCCGACTAGAACTAGTACTCCGAAGAGGACATTAGAACAGTCTTTGCGACGCCCTGTTAGTTCTGTTAGACCTATTCGACTCACCTGTCCTCATGGGACCCGGCTCTTCGAGCCTTCCCTAGGACGGCTGCGCATGTCTACTCGCAATTAGGGAAAATATGCTTATGTGACATCAGTCACGGTCTAACCACTCCAGAGTAGTGATGACCAGATTCCCGGAAACAAATGTCGACTGCACGTGGCACCCCATGGGTCGCGGGCGGGACAAAAAGGGATTTTTCCCATGGGACCACCCCATATTTCTTACCACATATTCCCCTGCATAATCGCCTAATGAGTTGTCTTCTTTGTCATCATTCACAGGGGCACATTGACCACAGGCGAAGAGCGTTGCGCGAGTTCACGATTCCTCGAGAACTTGTCTCGAACCCTTTCCTTATACTTTGACGATGGAGGTGTCTGATGATGAGGTACCCCCTATGAAGTCGAAGACGAGGACAATCGAGTGAATCACTCAGCATTGATGCAATCGTCTTCCTTGAACATCCAGTGACTTCAGCAGCAGACGTATTGCAAAGAACGAGAGATGACCGGAGACATCGCACCAGGCGCTTGCCACGGGCCATTTCAACAAATGAAGACCGGGGCATCCCCGTTCAACATTCGCAACCTCGGTTCCCCATTCCACATGGGGCAATTCGGCGTCTTGTTTCTAGACAACAAGGGAAATTCACATGTAAAGCTTGCAAGGGCAAATGACACGAAGTTCGGCTCCCGAGTGCACAAGAGTCAAATTTCCCAGAGAGCCGGCCCTCACAAAATGGGGCTAGCAACATGCAACAAGTCTCCATGAGGCGAAGCACACCAAAGCGGCCTCGGCCATGCAAAGTCGAGAAATTTCAAACAAATACACGGGGTACAAAACAAACCCCAACTGCAAGAAAAAAAAACAAAGCGAAAAGAAGCGGGAAAAACCCGCCAATGAAGAGAGAGAGAAAAAGAAGCGGGAAAAACCCGCCAATAAACAAAAGCAAGGCAATGTCGAGGTTCACCAAAAGCACCGGCGCCGCCAATTCGAAAAAAAATCGACAAACCCCGACAAAAAGGGGAGCAGCAGACACAACTCCTCGACGGAGACAGAAAACATTGCACTCGGAGGACGAATCCTTCGAATCCATTGCCTTTTCAAACTTGAGAGATAAAAGAATCGAACCCGCTAGGTCGAAAACCCCTTTTGGGGGCGACCTAGGCAAAAGCTAGGGTAAAAGAGAGGCATGACCGGAAACCCCTTGTGGGCGGCCGTGGCAAAAGGGGAGCTCATGCCCTTTAGGTTGAGAAGTATGGCCCCGAGGCGGGTGACCGTAGCCAAATGAAAGTAAAATGAGAGATAAACAAAACAGTTACCCTGGGCCTTCGCACACTGCACGGACCAGGGATCCCCAAGGGAAATGGCCAGGTCATCTACTCCACTACGATCCCCGATTGGCTCTTCAATACCATTCAACCGTCCAAGAATGAACCTTCCTCAAGCACAGTGGGCAATTGAACACGCCGTCCAAGCAGTTCGGTACAACCTACACAACAGAAAGACGAAAGAAAATGGGGGTACATTTCACTGCAGGCGTGAACCCGTGTATCCTTTTAGCCTGGGGCAACGTGCTTCCCAAACTTTCTCTTTTCTCTTTGTCTTTGCATAACTCCAAATGGGTTACAGCCACCCTTTAACAGGCTACCATAGAGCCAAAATCCCAGACATTCCTCTCCGGGGGTCTAGTCATAACTCTTTGGAAATGGTCAGATCGAGTCTAACCAAATCTGAATAGAAATCCCCAAGCGTGTTGCAAATGTAGTCGCCCTACGGCATCTGGATTATAAGGGTCCAAAGCCGACGGGCGTGTCGAACAAACAATAGAACTGTTAGGGCATCGTTGGGAAAGTCTTGATATGCCTGTGCATGGCTAACGGGAGCCCCTGGAGGCCTCGTATCTAGGCCTCCAAGAACGAGACCTACTTGCACTGTCAAAGCAAAAATCTTCATGGGTTGCTCAGGCGACCCGAAACTGAATATCTGCGTATTGCAACAACATTTTCATGCTTACCTGTGTCCATCACTTGTTAGTATTTCTCTTATGATCTACTAGTAATGCCAGGATCACAGGTATCACAAGCATCGCAAGAATTACGGTAGACTCTGATTCCCAACTACTCGGGATATGTAAGTGCTCCATCCCAGAGCTTAAGTCCTTTAGCATGCAACACCCCGCAAAGCAAAATCCCTCATCGCACGACTGAGGCATCCTCAGCGAAGCAGCCGCCTCAACGCGAGACCGGTCCTTGACAAATCAAGGACCTCGGGGCTACACACGACACCGTCATCAAACAAGCACCTTGGTCACACGACGATTCGCAAGCCATAATCACCACTGCATCACCCCAACGTGATTTTGACTTAGTGTCAAGTGAACTGTCCTTTCAGCGCTAAGCGCTATTCCTTAACACTGATCATTGCTCCTGTATTACATGCACTTCGCTACCACCATCTTGCACTGCATGAGCCCATAAACCCGTGTCTTAACTTTTCCTGCACCGCATAGGCCCATAAACCCACGTCTTTACATTCCCTGCACCGCACGGGCCCATAAACCCGTGTCTTTACTTTTCTCGCACCGCACGGGCCCATAAACCCGTGTCTTTACTTTCTCGGCACCGCACGAGCCCATAAACCCGTGTCTTTACTATTCTCGCACCGCACGAGCCCATAAACCCGTGTCTTTACTTTTCTCGCACCGCATGGGCCCATAAACCCGTGTCTTTATTTTCCCTCCACCATAGGGGCCCATAAACCCGTGTCTTTACTTTTCTTGCACCGCACGGGTGTGCACACCTGAATTTTATCTCGTCGGGGCACGCATGCGCGAAGCCTATGCAACGCGGCTCAGGAGTGTCCACCTTCCCGGGGACGCGCGTCGGACGCACGTGAGAAGGAGTCGCCACTTATTGTTTACGACCTGTAGGTCGAAGGCGTTGAGTCGCCCGGGTCTAAGGGTACGGGGTACACCTAAATGCTAAGGCAATGGTCATACGGAACCGGAAATTCCGAATTCGGGGGTTCTATTACTTGTGGGCCTATATCCCGCACGACCTTTCGGTACTCTAGTTTGATAGGCTTGCCGTTTTGTTTATTTACCGCGTAATTTAGGGTTGCACTTGACTCGCTCGTTTTGACACCGTAAAGTCGATGAATTGATCAAGTTGGGCCAATAATCCGAAAGATGAGTAGGCTTGTGCGTCGAGGAATCGGTTCACTATTTTTGCGTTACAGTTCATCGAACCGTGATGGTCGATTCCCTGCGCGAACCGAGACCACGAGTATTCGAGCTTACTCATCTCTTGGTAACAATAGGCCGACTTGACCGGTTCGACACTCGGACCTCTCGCTCGCTGATCGGGGATCCTTACAAATGAATGAATAGATGTACAAATAAGATCCTCGCAATGTACACTCGAATAATTACAAAGTATAACTGAATAAAGTAAATGGATCCCAATCGGTTTGCATTGGGCCAATATTCCACTCCGGCTCACCTTGTGTTTTGAATGACCGATAAATAAATTAAGGCAACGCGGGCTCCAAGAGCCGGGGGTCGGGTCCGATCGAACCGACCGTTTGCAGGAGAACCGATTAGTTCCCGCTGTAACCGTTGGACCGATCGAGCTCCCGGGTGATATCTAAACACATTTCACACATCCAATCCAAATTGCCTTCCCAATAGGCTACATTTGGAGTGTGATGGTGACTCGAGGCTAGATCCCATTCCACACTCGGGTTGCACGCGCTCAGTGAGTTAGGAGGCGTCGGACCTCGTGTTCGGTGATTTGGGGCGTTGGGCCCCGTGCAACATGTAACCTATGGGCTCGGGCTCGAGCCGCAACAAATTAGCAAAAGTAAATGGAAAACAGAAGAAAACTGATAAACTGATGAAAAACAGACAATAACTGAAAAGTATGGATAAATACGAACAAGTTGTATATTAGGTCGAATGTACGTGATTTAATCAGTTATTAACCGGGGTTGATTAGCAAACAATATATATAACCTAGGCAAACAAAGAGGTGGACTGAAATATGGTTCTAAGCCGATTACATGTGTGAATTTGTTTTAAAACTCTATTCAGTGAGGTGTCACGTGGTTTCACCGAATTAGCCAAACTTGTATTTTTGACTCTAGATCGGAACCTAGCATTCCACCTATCCATTATCTAATGTTTGATTAAGCCAAATGCATGATTAATCCAGTTTTTCGTGTTTTGCAACGGAAATGAAAATGCCCGCCACCGAATCTACAATAGGGAGATAGAAACACCGAAAGTGGACAGAATGGGCCGTATGAATGAAACTCGCGCCTGAACGGGCGCCCCTTTTCATCCATAGATCGAGGTGTTTCCGACTCCCTAATGCCTAGGATATCGGTGAATCACGAAATGACGATTATGCCCTTGATCGGTAAAAGGTGTGTAGTTCACATATAAATTAAAGATCGAGTGATACAAAGAGGTCTAAAAACGACTCGCGCGTCTCGACTCGAGCTACCTCAAATTGGGCACGGACTCGAGTCATAGTACGCGAGTACTCGCTAGACACCGATACTATTCGTGTTACACGTCTCTGTGCTTGGAAATTGTGAGCTTTTAAAGAAACGGGCATTTCCGCCGTTCCGTGAACCATCGATGCGCTTACGAATTAGCAATCAATTTATCCAATTATTTAGTCCAAGTGATTTAATTAACCGAATGATACGTCCCGTTTCTCCCATTTGTGAAATTATTCGGTGGAAGTTATCTTATATCGAGGAATTTTGGACTCGACGGATAACCTTCCAAAAACTAACTCTCCTAGGAGGCGGCTAGCACATGATCAACGATAAAAACGCAAAATATGAATACACTCAATTCCAAGGGACGATTCCGAAGCAACGAAGGAGACCGTCCTAAACCCGGGAAGGGTCAAAGGGCACTCGGCCACCTCTCCAAGGGTTAGGCCGAGAGCTCTCCTTGACCCGACTTGGGTTATGGAGAGTCTCCTACGTCGATTCTAGCCGTACCTTGCATACATAATACATTGAGCACAATAATAACACATAATTCGGTGATAATAGAAGGAAACCGACGCCGCCAAGATCTCGAAACACAACCGAACACACAAACGAACACATACAATATATATATATAAAGGAATCGGTAAAACGGCATCGATTCATGCAATGGTAAAACGCGAAAACACGGGAACCGATCTATTTCGAAATGAAAGAGGTCTCTTTGGACCCATGTGGTCCAGAGGAACTCTTGGCCACATCCCCTCAAGAGTGGCCGTGAGTTTCCATGGTTCACACGGGTCAAGACGGGCTCTTCAATTCCGATCTAAATCCTTTCCCGTCATACTAATACATTACATGCGATAAATGACGGAAAAAACACGGGAACCAACTAACTTCGGGGAAGGAGAGGCCGCCCTAGCCTCGGGTGAGACAAGAGAGCTCACGGGTCCCTTCCTTGGGACTAGGACGTGGGTTCCCTTGGTTCGACTGTAGCATAGACGTCTCTCCTACCTCGATCCTAGCCATTTCTCATAACAGTACATACGTTATATGGACGTGCAACGTGATAAACGACGTACATTTGCATGGGAATATATAAAAACTTGAACTTGCATGCATTTCGATTTGTTAACCACCCTAACCCCCATAACAAACAAGTATCGAAGATCCTAGCTTCTCTAAGTCGTAGAAGAGTTTTACCTAGCCTCAGAACACGAGGAAAGAGTCGGAGAAGTGGCAAAGAGAGTCGGGAGACTCGGCTGGAACGAACAGATCCGAACCGGTGCAGTCGGGTTGACTGGCAGTCTGGCTTGTCGGGGCTGTGCCGGTTGATCGGGATGGAATTTTCGCGTGGGGCCAGTTACGTTGGATTCCCAAGAGACTAAGGATCGCTCCTGTAGTGGTTTCGGGAGGAGAGCATGCGTAGATTTTCCGGAAATCAAAAACAAAGTCGGGTCAGTAAAAAAGGACAGACCCAATCGGGTCAAAACAGACCCGACTGGCACCCGATGAAGAAACGGCTCCACAGGAGGCTCCCGGTGGTCTTTTGATGCAAGGTCAGTGGCATTGGACTCCTAACTGACTGAAGATCACGGTGATAGGTGGCTTGTAGCGAGAGTCAACCTGAGCTGACCTGTACGTTCCTGCAAAGTTTGGGTTAGAAAAGAAAACCAGAGGAACAAACCCGACTAGCAGCCGATGAAGAAACGACTCTACGGGAGGCACCCGGTGGTCTTTTGATGCAAGGTTGGTGGCATTGGACTCCTAACTGAGTGAGGATCATGCATGCAGTGGTTTCATGAGGATTGGACATGTCGATTTTCCTGAAAGATGCAAAGAAAACCGGGAATAACTGGAAAAATCTGTGAAGGGAGAAAGGAGAGAAAAGGCGGTGGTGCACGGTTGAACGGCTCTCGGCACGCGACCACCTTGTCACGAGGAAGAGTGAGGGTCATGAGGAACCCCTAGGAAGTGATGGCACGACTCGCCATGGTCGTGGAAAGAAATGGCGTGCCGAGGATCCCAGGGTGGCTATGGAAACCCGTTTCTGTACTGTCTTTGTTACCTGCTGAAACGGTGTGTTGGAGGCTTCGAATGCTAAAACTAAGCTCGGAAATGGATTTAGAAGGTCGAAAACATGTGGGGTCAGAAGTTTGGTCAAGGATCGAGCAAAGTCGGGGGGCGGGACTCGCCTAGGAACCGGGAAAGTACCTAGAGATCCGATTCTGGACTGTTCTGGATCTGCATGCTGGAAGCTTCAAATGCCAAAACTAACACCGGAAATGGACTCGGGAGGTCGAAAACATGTGGGATATGAAGTTTGGTCAAGTTTGGTTCGGGTTGGGTGGCGGTCGCCGGAAAACGGTTGAGTTTTCCGGCAATTTCTGCCTTGAACCGGGCTGTGCTTGGGCTGAACGACCAGGACTGATTGCTGGAGTTTGAGAGGGTTTTTGAGATTCTCTTAGAGTGAGAAAGCTTGAGAGAGAATGGAAAAGGGGTTATGATTAAAGTGTCTTACAATTAGGTACTTATAGGATGCCTTAATGAGCCAAATTAGTGAGTTTAAGTGCAATTAGAGGGGGTGCTTAGGGGTTCCGAATTTTGGAGGGAAGATTAGGGTGGGGAAGTTGTCTTGTTGAGTGTGGGGAAAGGAAGAGAAGGGAAGTGTGTAAGAGATATTTTGAAATGGGTGGATGGGGGAGAGTTGGCTTGCTTTTAGCCACCCCTAGAGAGAAGCCATGGCTTGCGGCTTGGCTTGGCTCGGCTTGGCTTGGCTAGCTCAAGGGTCCCGCTTGACTAGAAAGAAATCCGGAAGAAGCTCGGGGCTCAATTGATCGTGCGTTCGATTTCTGTGGTTCACTTGAACGACGAATTATCAATGTGTGCGCGAATACGATTTTAATGAGCATAATATTGACATGCTTCTTGAAAGCGAATGCTCGGATGACTCGGGGACTCGAAAGCCGGTTTTACTCTGTTTGGATGATCGGAGCGAAGTTGTCCGCTTCTGACGCCTATTTGCACTTCTGCGTGTTGTAAGGCTCGCATCGGTGTATTTTCCGCATTGAGTGAAACGGTTTACTCGCTGACCCCGGCTGGAGATCGATAACCGGAGATGACCTAGGAATCCGCGAACGGGGCTTTCTCAGTGTTTCCAGAGTGTTCTGATGTGTTCGGAGACCACTGTGATCTCCGTTTGTCAAAAATGAGTCCCAAAGGCTTGTCGGGAGGCGATCGTGACCATTGAAACCCCACTCGGGAGATCGGTATGACTTGCTTGGTCCGATCCGAAATGATTTCCCTAGTCCTAGGAGTTGTAGGGAGTGAGTGGTGTGAAGCTCGGACGTCAACTTTTCACCGAATGAGCTCTAAATGCTAGATTCTGTTTGACGGGGTCCCCTTTTCTAGGTTGGGACTCACTTGGGAGACCAAGACAAGCTTCAAAAGGCAGTCTGAAACTTGTTCCATGTTCCTGGTGGTCCTCGGGTGTGTGCAGGCCCGTTTCCGGGTGCTGTTTACTTGTTCGTGGATCGGGCGCCCCGGGAGCCTTGTCAGGGGAGGCGTCTGTGAGAGTTCGGGGGTGCTCTGACTTTAGCAGTAGGCTTCTGAAATGCGCTCGGAGGAGCCATTGGTCATTTTGGTACCAAGAGGGATTTTTAAAGTCCCATATCGGTTATCTTCTGACGCTCCGGTGATCCGGCGATGAATAGTGCCACAGTGCCAGTCTCTGCTGTTTTCGGGGTTCGTTGTATGTCTGTTTTTCTGATTGCTCTCCTCTGCCTTTTTAGTGGACCCTGCTTCTCTCCCGTAATTCATGACTTTGTGCCGCTCGATCGCCTCCGGTTTCCTGATCTTGAATAGTGTCCCGAGCTTTGGTCGAAAGTCCTCTGTTGGAGCCAGTGGACCAAAATGGGGTGCTGACAGCTTGCCCCTCTTTGGTTGTGTGCTCGATTAGAGGAGATAACCAAAAATCATGAGAAGCATCCCTTTTTGGTTCCGGCGACCGTCTTGTTGTCACTCTCCGTAGTAGCTCGCCCCTCCGCGTTGGATACTTAGGGAGGATGTGCAAAATGCCCGAACCTGTCATAAGATAGTGGCATGATTGAGAGGTGAAGATTATGAAGTGGTGGATGAAGGGTCTTAGCCAGCAGGATAATGTGTAGGGCCGAAGCCCGCAGAAAGCAGTAAAGTACCAGGCCGAAGCCCATGGAAAGCTGCAAAGTGCTAGGCCGAAGCCCGTGGAAAGTAGTAGAGTGCGAGGCTGAAGCCCGTGGAAAGCTATAAAGTGCGAGGCCGAAGCCTGTGGAAAGCTGTAAAGTGCGAGGTCGAAACCCGTGATAAGTAGTAAAGTGCGAGGCCGAAGCCCGTGGAAAGTAGTAAAGTGCTAGGCCGAAACCCGTGGAAAGCTGTAAAGTGCGAGGTCGAAGCCCGTAGAAAGCAGTAAAGTGCAAGGCTGAAGCCCGTGGAAAGCAGTAAAGTGCCTAGAGTATAGGGAAGGTAGGGATGGGGATCGATGCTAGGTGACATCGCAAGGTGCTGGAAGAGGCGAATTGCTCGGTTCCGAGTCGAGATCATGCTCGGGCGACGTAGGATGCCACTTGTTGCATCTTTGAACCGGAGTCAAGTGGCCCCCCCATAGGGCCCTCCACTCGGCTCGAGGTTGCGATCTGCTGCATGAGTCAATCGCCTGTCCGTCAAGGAGGAGATGCCCCTTGGGGTTCTATGCGTATCTGCAGAGAAGAGCATAACTCTTCGTTAGTCATGTGGACAGTGGTGCGCGCCAAGTGTACATGGCTGATGTTGTCCCAAAGGTGTTGATCTGCAGTAGATTGGCGTTGCTGCTACGATGAAGTTGCTTCGTCGATGCTTTGCCCTTGGGGTGGCGGTGTGTTTGATCTGCCGGAAGCCTGCTTTGCTGCTAGGGCGGTTACTCGTTGCTCTGCCGGATGTCAGCCCTGTCACAGTGGCGATTGTAGTTCGCTAGGGATGCCCGGTCGTGCGATGAGGGACTCAAACTCTGGGGTAGAGTGCCTACGTATCCCGAGGAGTTGGGAATCAGAGTCTGTCGTAGTTCCCGCGTTTGTTGTACTTGTGATCCTGACATCATTAGTAAGTCATGGGATTACTAGCGATTTTTAAGCACAGGTAAAAGGAAGTGTTTGTGATGCATGCTCTTCAGTTTCGGGTCGCTTGGACGACCCGTGGAGAGTTTTTGCTTTGGTGATGCAAATGGGGGTCCCACTTTCAGAGGCCCTGATGTGAGGCCTTCGGGGCTCCTGTTGGCATTGCATGGGCATATCGAGATGTTCTCAAAGGTGCCCAAGCGGCTCCATCGGTTGTTCGACTTGCCCGTGAGCTTAGGACCCTTCTCATCAGGGTGTCGTAGGGCGGCTGCATTTGTAACCCGCATGGGGAATTTTTTATTCAAATTTGGTCATACCTCGGTCTAGTCATTTCCAGAGTGTTGTGACTAGACTCCCGGAAAGAAATGTCTAGGATTTTGGCTTTGTGGTAGCCGATTGAACGGTGGCTGTGACCCATTTTGGAGTTGTGCAATGACAAAGAGAAAAAAGAAAACTTGGAGAGCACGTTGCCCAAGGCTGAAAGGATACACGGGTTCACGCCTGCCGTGAGATGTACCTCCCTTCTTCTTTCGACTTCTAATCCTGTAGGCTATTGCGAAGTGCTCAGATGGGGTGCCTGCTTGTGCACCGTGCTTGAGGAAGAAACTGCCTAGGACGGTTGAGCTGCGTTAGGGAGCAGATCGGGGATCGTGTTGGAGTAGATAACCTGGCCATTTCCTTTGGGGATCCCTGGTTCGCGCAGTGTGCGAAGGCTCAGGGTGACTGTTTTGTTTATCTCTCATTTTACTCTCCTTTTGTTACGGTCATCCGCCTCGGGGCCGTACCTCTCAACCTAAAGGGGATGAACTCTCCTTTTGCCACGACTGCCTGCCTCGGGATTTTCAGTCGTGCCTCTGTTTTGCCTTAACTTTTGCCTAGATCGCCCCGAGGGGTTTTCGACCTAGCAGGCTCGATTCTTTTGTCTCTTGAGTTTGCAAGGGCGAAGGGTTTGAATAATTCGACCTCCGAGTGCGTTACGTTCTGTCTCCGTCGAGGAGTTGCGTCTACTGCTCCCCCTTTTTGTCGGGGTTTGTTGATTTCTTCTTTGAATTGGCGGTGTCGGAGTTTTATATCTCGGCGGTGCCTTGTTTTGTTCATTGGCGGGTTTTTCCCGCATCTTTTCTCTCTCTCTTCATTGGCGGGTTTTTCCCGCTTCTTTTCGCTCTGTTTTTTTTTTTCTTGCAGCTGGGGTTATTATCGTGTCCCCATGTGTTTGTTTTACTTTTCCCGACTTTTTCGTTGTTGCGGGTGCTTTGATGCGCTTTGCCTCGCGGAGACTTGGTGTTTGTTCTTCATGCATTCGGAAGCCGAACTACGTGTTCTTCGTCATTGCAATTTTTACAAGTGATTTCCCCTGTTGTCTAGAGAAAGAAAATGCAAAATTGCCCTAGGGAGTGTGTGACCGAGGTTGTCCTGATGCTTGTTGTAGAAGATGCCCATTCTTGATGCGGATGACTAGGAGCGTTCCAGTGTCGTTTGTTGGAGTGACCCACTTTGGTGACCTCAGGGCGAACTTTAACCAGGGATGCCCCAGCGTACGTCGCTTGGAAATGTTCATCGTGGCCGGATGATGTTCGAGGTGGTCTCGGTCTGAATGATGAACGTGAATGCCCCAATCTTCATTGTTAATGTGACCTGTGGTGGGCGCCTTGTACAATCATCGTCCCCGATCGTGCTTATGGCTCTAGCATCAATTGTACGCTAGAGAGATGTGCTCTCGAAACCGATGGGCATGCTTGTTTGTCGATTGAGACGGTTGCGCTGAAGGCATGCGGCTCGTTCGAACGCTTCCGTCGTCGGCTTCATAGGGGGTACCTCCTTGTCGGGCCATTTCCTGCTGAAGTATAGGAAGAAAGACCCGATAGGAGTTCTCGAGGAGGTGTGAAACCGCGCATCGCTTTTTGCCCGCGACTGGATTGTCCCTGTGAAGGATGACAAAGAGGATGATACATTAGGCGATTATGCGGTGGAATATGTGGTAAGAAATGTAAGGTGGACCCATGAGAAATTCCTTCGTCCAGCGCGCGACCCATGGGGTGCCGCGTGTGGGGGACACTCAAACCGAGATCTAGTCATCGCCACCCTGGAGTGGGCAGACCGTGGCTAGGGGCCACATAGGTGTACTTTCCCCGATTGCAGGTTGGCATGCGCAGTGTCCTAGGGAAGGCTCGAGGAGCCGGATCCCATGAGGACAGACGAATCAAACAATTCTGACAGAACTAACAGGGCGTCTTCGAGGCTATCCTAGTGCGCCCGTGAATGGTTCGTTCCTGCCGGGAGCTTGTTTGGGAATGCATATAAATAAATGTAAAAGAGAGTTTAGGGAAGAGTGCATGTTGCCCCAGTGGCTGGTTGATGGCCACAGTGGAGGATGGGCAGGGATCATTCTCCGGTCGGAGATGTGACCGTGCTAGTGACTTTCGCGGCGGGTTGGCAGGGCCATGCTCTGTTCGTCGGAGCTGTTGCTTGTGATCTTTTACGGAGGGAGGGTTGGGATTCGGTGTCGAAGTTCCAAGCTGCTGGACGGGAAGTATTCATTGTCCTGATTGTGGTCGTTCAAGGTTCAAGTTTCCTTCTTGTCAGTTATTTCCTACAATGGGAAGAGGAAAAGCAATGAAGGAACAAGAACTATTCGTAATTTGAATGCAACTGCGTAGGGGGGCGAACTGGCCTGGTAGGCGTCATGCAAGCACACTGAGAGACATGCACAAGGTGTGTCGAGGATGCGTGCATGGGCAAGGTAGGGGTGTGCTTGCACGACGCGGAAAGGGCACGCTCAGTTGTGTTGATGGAAGCACTTGTAGCATGGAGAGACGTGTGCTCAACCATGCAATGACATAATCGATTGCGCAGGATTAATGGGGAGTTAGTGTTACTTGGATGGTTGGCCCTTGAGCTACTGATCGTCTCGCCATGGAGGAAGGGTGAGGACCATGAGAGGTCCACCTGCAAAGGCGGTCACAACTTTGTCTACTGTGTGGTAGTGTTAATTGTCGTGTAAAACAGTAAGTGGATAGGATGCATGCAATGCGTGAGTTTTCAAAAGCTAATGTTGTCGTTCACATTGACTCGAAAGGTTCAAAGTACAATGAAAATTTTGTAAAATAGACCTTAAGCTGATTTGCCATTACACTCAGGGTTTGAGCGAGCGCGGCCTCGGAAAGCACCGGTTCTAGGCGAGGGCCTTGCAGAGATATCTATCTTAGAGTGCATGTGTGGGCCTCCTCGAGCCCTCTTCCTAGACCTCTCCAGGGCGGCGTTCGCTCAAGCAAGCTCCTTACCGCATCTCTGCATCTTGGCACGGGTTTGGGAGAGCTCCCTCTAAGGTGGTTGGCCGGCGAGTTCTTCATCTCTCAGCGACCTCTCGGTGATCGAACCTAGTGTTGATGAGGTCGATCATGTTGTCCCGAAATATACCCCATTCGCGTTCTGTGGCGGGTCGGTGAGGTCCTTGTGTGTTGGCGAACTTTGTCGAGGCGCGGGCAGGAGGCTGAGCAAGGCGTCCCTTACCAAGACGACAGGAAAATCCGTTTAGGACTCGTCAATATGAATGACATCCTAATTTTTGAAAACTGCATGATGCATGTGTATGAAGAGAGTAAATGCCTACGACTTAATAGAAATTACATGTACATCGCTCTTGAAATGGAAAAGACTCAAATGGCTCGCAGGCCGACTCGATGGACTGTTGTTGGAGTCGGGTTGAAGGCTTGCATGGAGGCATAACACGATGCATGGTTCGGTGCTACGAGGACCGTGCTATCTATGGATGGGGGCTCCCAACTCAAGGGTGTGAATTCCTTGAAATCGAGCGAGGATCTTTGGGGGCCGGTTCGGTGGCATAGCCGACTCGATCCGTTCCCTTACTCGGAACCTCTAACTAACCTAGCTTCCTATTGTGGCGCCCGTGGGATTTCGGACGAGGCACCTAAAGCTAGCATGATATGCAATGCATGCGTGAAATAAATGTGCGTAAGTAGATAAGCGGTAAACGACGAAAAGCAGTAAATAAATAAGCAAGCAAGCAAACGGGATTGAGCCCGAACTCTCTAGATGTCCCCAGTGGAGTCGTCAAGCTGTGCACACCCGAATTTTATCTCGTCGGGACACGCATGCGCGAAGCCTATGCAACGCGGCTCGGGAGTGTCCACCTTCCCGGGGACGCGCGACGGACGCACGTGAGAAGGAGTTGCCACTTATTGTTTACAACCTGTAAGTCGAGGGCCGTTGAGTCGCTCGGGTCTGGGGTACGGGGTACATCTAAATGCTAAGGCAATGGTCATACGAAACCGGAAATTCCGAATTCGGGGGTTCTATTACATACGGGCCTATATCCCGCACGCCCTTTCGATACTCTAGTTTGCTAGGCTTGTCGTTTTGTTTGTTTATCGCGTGATTTAGGTTTGCACTTGACTCGCCCGTTTTGACACTGTAAAGTCGATGAATTGATCAAGTTGGGCCAATAATTTGAAAGATGAGTAGGCTTGTGCGTTGAGGAATCGGTTCATTATCTTTGCGTTACAGTTCATCGAACCATGATGGTCGATTCCCTGCCCGAACCGAGACCACGAGTATTCGAGCTTACTCATCTCTTGGTAACAATAGGCCGACTTGACCGGGTCGACACTCGGACCTCTCGCTCGCTGATCGGGGATCCTTACAAATGAATGAATAGATGTACAAATAAGATCCTCGCAATGTACACTCGAATAATTACAAAGTATAACTGAATAAAGTAAATGGATCCCGATTGGTTTGCATTGGGCCAATATTCCACTCCGGCTCACCGTGTGTTTTGAATGACCGATAAATAAATTAAGGCAACGCGGGCTCAAAGAGCCGGGGGTCAGGTCCGATCGAACCGACGATTTGCAGGAGAACCGATTAGTTCCCGCTGTAACCGTTGGACCGATCGAGCTCCCGGGTGATATCTAAACACGTTTCACACATCCAATCCAAATTGCCTTCCACATAAGCCACATTTGGAGTGTGATGGTGACTCGAGGCTAGATCCCATTCCGCACTCGGGTTGCACGCGCTCAGTGAGTTAGGAGGCGTCGGACCTCGTGTTCGGTGATTTGGGGCGTTGGGCCCCGTGCAACACGTAACCTATGGGCTCGGGCTCGAACCGCAACAAATTAGCAAAAGTAAATGGAAAACAGAAGAAAACTGATAAACTGATGAAAAACAGACAATAACTGACAAGTATGGATAAATACGGACAAGTTGTATATTAGGCCGAATGTACGTGATTTAATCAGTTATTAACCGGGGTTGATTAGCAAACAATATATCTAACCTAGGCAAACAAAGAGGTGGGCTGGAATATGGTTCTAAGCCGATTACATGTGTGAATTTGTTTTAAAACTCTATTCAGTGAGGTGTCACGTGGTTTCACCGAATTAGCCAAACTTGTATTTTTGACTATAGATCGGAACCTAGCATTCCACCTATCCATTATCTAATGTTTGATTAAGCCAAATGCATGATTAATCCAGTTTTTCGTGTTTTGCAACGGAAATGAAAATGCCCGCCACCGAATCTACAATAGGGAGATAGAAACACTGAAAGTGGACGGAATGGGCCGTATGAATGAAACTCGCGCCCGAACGGGCCGCCCCTTTTCATCCATAGATCGAGGTGTTTCCGACTCCCTAATGCCTAGGATATCGGTGAATCACGGAATGACGATTATGTCCTTGATCGGTAAAACGTGTGTAGTTCACATATAAATTAAAGATCGCGTGACACGAAGAGGTCTAAAAAGGACTCGCGCGTCTCGACTCGAGCCGCCTCAAATTGGGCACAAACTCGAGTCATAGTACGCGAGTACTCGCTAGACACCGATTCTATTCGTGTTACACGTCTTTGTGCTTGGAAATTGTGAGCTTTTAAAGAAATGGGCATTTCCGCCGTTCCGTGAACCATCGATGCGCTTACGAATTAGCAATCAATTTATCCAATTATTTAGTCCAAGTGATTTAATTAACCGAATGATACGTCCCGTTTCTCCCATTTGTGAAATTATTCGGTGGTAGTGATCTTATATCAAGGAATTGTGGACTTGACGGATAACCTTCCAAAAACTAACTCTCCTAGGAGGCGGCTAGCACATGATCAACGATAAAAACGCAAAATATGAATACACTCAATTCCAAGGGACGATGCCGAAGCAACGAAGGAGACCGTCCTAAACCCGGGAAGGGTCAAAGGGCACTCGGCCACCTCTCCAAGGGTTAGGCCGAGAGCTCTCCTTGACCCGACTTGGGTTATGGAGAGTCTCCGACGTCGATTCTAGCCGTACCTTGCATACATAATACATTGAGCACAATAATAACACACATTTCGGTGATAATGGAAGGAAACCGACGCCGTCAAGATCTCGAAACACAACCGAACACACAAACGAACACATACAATATATATATAAAGGAATCGGTAAAACGGCGTCGATTCATGCAATGGTAAAACGCGAAAACACGGGAACCGATCTATTTCGAAATGAAAGAGGTCTCTTTGGACCCGTGTGGTCCAAAGGAACTCTCGGCCACATCCCCTCAAGAGTGGCCGTGAGTTTCCATGGTTCACACGGGTCAAGACGGGCTCTTCAATTCTGATCTAAATCCTTTCCCGTCATACTAATACATTACATGCGATAAACGACGGAAAAAACATGGGAACCAACTAACTTCGGGGAAGGAGAGGCCGCCCTAGCCTCGGGTGAGCCAAGAGAGCTCACGGGTCCCTTCCTTGGGACTAGGCCGTGGGTTCCCTTGGTTCGACTGTAGCCTAAACGTCTCTCCTACCTCGATCCTAGCCATTTCCCATCACGGTACATACGTTATATGGACGTGCAACGTGATAAACGACGTACATTTGCATGGGAATATATAAAAACTTGAACTTGCATGCATTTCGATTTGTTAACCACCCTAATCCCCATAACAAACAAGTATCGAAGATCCTAGCTTCTCTAAGTCGTAGAGGAGTTTTACCTAGCCTCGGAACACGAGGAAAGAGTTAGAGAAGTGGCAAAGGGAGTCGGGAGACTCGGCTGGAACGAACAGACCCGAACCGGTGCAGTCAGGTCGACTGGCAGTCTGCCTTGTCGGGGCTGTGCCGGTTGATTGGGATGGAATTTTCGTGCGGGGCCAGTTGCGTTGGATTCCCAAGAGACTAAGGATCGCTCTTGTGGTGGTTTTGGGAGGAGAGCATGCGTAGATTTTCCGGAAATCAAAAACAAAGTCGGGTCAGTAAAAAAGGACAGACCCAGTCGGGTCAAAACAGACCCGACTGGCACCCGATGAAGAAACGGCTCCACAGGAGGCTCCCGGTGGTCTTTTGATGCAAGGTCAGTGGCATTGGACTCCTAACTGACTGAGGATCACGATGATAGGTGGTTTGTAGCGAGATTCAACCCGAGCTGATCTGTACGTTCCTGCAAAGTTTGAGTTAGAAAAGAAAACCAGAGGAACAAACCCGACTGGCAGCCGATGAAGAAACGACTCTACGGGAGGCACCCGGTGGTCTTTTGATGCAAGGTTGGTGGCATTGGACTCCTAACTGAGTGAGGATCATGTATGCAGTGGTTTCATGAGGATTGGACATGTCGATTGTCCTGAAAGATGCAAAGAAAACTGGGAATAACTGGAAAAATCTGTGAAGGGAGAAATGAGAGAAAAGGCGGTGGTGCACGGTTGAACGGCTCTCGGCACGCGACCACCTTGTCACGAGGAAGAGTGAGGGTCATGAGGAACCCCTAGGAAGTGATGGCACGACTCAACATGGTCGTGGGAAGAAATGGCGTGCCGAGGATCCCGGGGTGGCTATGGAAACCCGTTTCTGTACTGTTTCTGTTACCTGCTGAAACGGTGTGTTGGAGGCTTCGAATGCTAAAACTAAGCTCGGAAATGGATTTAGAAGGTCGAAAACATGTGGGGTAAGAAGTTTGGTCAAGGATCTAGCAAAGTCGGGGGGCGGGACTCGCCTAGGAACCGGGAAAGTACCTAGAGACCCGATTCTGGACTGTTCTGGATCTGCATGCTGGAAGCTTCAAATGCCAAAACTAACACCGGAAATGGACTCGGGAGGTCGAAAACATGGGGGATATGAAGTTTGGTCAAGTTTGGTTCAGGTTGGGTAGCGGTCGCCGGAAAACGGTTGAGTTTTCCGGCAATTTCGGCCTTGAACCGGGCTGTGCTTCGGCTGAATGACTAGGACTGATTGCTGGAGTTTGAGAGGGTTTTGGAGATTCTCTTAGAGTGAGAAAGCTTGAGAGAGAATGGAAAAGGGGTTGTGATTAAAGTGTCTTGCAATTAGGTACTTATAGGATGCCTTAATGAGCCAAATTAGTGAGTTTAAGTGCAATTAGAGGGGGGTGCTTAGGGGTTCCGAATTTTGGAGGGAAGATTAGGGTGGGAAAGTTGTCTTGTTGAGTGTGGGGAAAGGAAGAGAAGGGAAATGAAAGTTGATGGATGGGAAGTGTGTAAGAGATATTTTGAAATGGGTGGATGGGGGAGAGTTGACCTGCTTTTAGCCACCCCTAGAGAGAAGCCATGGCTTGCGGCTTGGCTTGGCTTGGCTCGGCTCGGCTTGGCTAACTCAAGGGTCCCACTTGACTAGAAAGAAAACCGGAAGAAGTTCGGGGCTTGATTGATAGTGCGTTCGATTTCCGTGATTCACTTGAACGACGAATTATCAATGTGTGCGCGAATACGATTTTAATGAGCCTAATATTGACATGCTTCTTGAAAGCGAATGCTCAGATGACTCGGGGACTCGAAAGCCGGTTTTGCTTTGTTTGGATTATCGGAGCGAAGTTGTCCGCTTCTGACGCCTATTTGCACTTCTGCGTGTCGTAAGGCTCGCATCGGTGTATTTTCCGCATTGAGCGAAACGGTTTACACGCCGACCCCGGCTGGAGATCGATAACCGGAGATGACCTAGGAATCCACGAACGGGGCTTTCTCAGTGTTTCCCGAGTGTTCTGATGTGTTCGGAGACCACTGTGATCTCCGTTTGTCAAAAATGAGTTTCGAAGGCTTGTCGGGAGGCGTTCGTGACCATTGAAACCTCACTCGGGAGATCGGTATGACTTGCTTGGTCCGAACCAAAATGATTTCCCTAGTCCTAGGAGTTGTAGGGAGTGAGTGGTGTGAAGCTCGGGTGTCAACTTTTCACCGAATGAGCTCCGAATGCTAGATTCTATTTGACGAGGTCTCCTTTTCCGGGTCGGGACTCACTCGGGAGACCAAGACGAGCTTCGAAAGGCAGTTTGAAACTTGTTCCATGGTCCTGGTGGTCCTCGCGTGTGTGCAGGCCCGTTTCGGGGTGCTGTTTACTTGTTTGTGGATCGGGCGCCCCGGGAGCCCTGTTAGGGGAAGCATCTGTGAGAGTTCGGGGGTGCTCCGGCTTTAGCAGGAGGCTTCTGAAATGCGCTCGGAGGCGCCATTGGTCATTTTAGTACCAAGAGGGATTTTTAAAGTCCCATATCGGATATCTTCTGACGCTCCGGTGATCCGGCGATGAATAGTACCACAGTGCCAGTCTCTGCTGTTTTCGGGGTTCGTTGTATGTCTGTTCTTCTGATTGCTCTCCTCTGCCTTTTTAGTGGACCATGCTTCTCTCCCGTAATTCATGACTCTGTGCCCGCATGATCGCCTCCGGTTTCCCGATCGTGAATAGTGTCCTGAGCTTTAGTCGGAAGTCCTCTGTTGGAGCCGGTGGACTAAAATGAGGTGCTGACAACGGGCCCATAAACCCGTGTCTTTATTTTCCCTGTACCGCACGGGCCCATAAACCCGTGTCTTTACTTTCCCTACACCACACGGGCTCATAAACCCGTGTCTTTACTTTTCCTGCACCGCACGGGCCCATAAACCCGTGTCTTTACTTTCCCTGCACCGCATGGTCCATAAACCCATTGTACGGACCCGAATGTTGACTCTCGTCGGGGCCCGCATGCGCGCTTTTGGATCGTGCTGCTTGGGAGTGTCCACCTTCCCTTGGGGACGCGTGACAGCCACGCGTGAGAGAAGGAGTTACCACTTATCATTTTACGACCCGAAGGTCGAGGGCGGATAAGTTACCCGGGGTCTAGGGGTATGGAACACCTAGTTGTTGTTAAGGCATTGGTCTGTGCGGAACAGGAAAGTCCGTGTTCGGGGGTTCATGTTACGTGCGGGCCTATATCCCGCACACCCTTTCGGTACTCTGGTTTGCTTGGCTTGCACGTTTTATTATTTACTGCGTGGATTAAGTTGCTCTCGGCTCACACGTTTTGACATCGTAAGTTCGACGAATCAAACAATATTGGTTGAGAAGCCGAGAGAGAAGTAAATCTGTGTGTCAGGGAATTGGTTCACAATCTCGCGTTACAGTTCATCGAACCATAGAGGTTGAATCCCTACGTGAACCAGAACCATGAGATCTTGGATTTACCTGTGTCTAGGCAAGCATTGGACCGATTCGATTAATTCGACTCTTGGACCGTTCGCTCACCGACTGGAATTCTTACAGAATGAATGTACAAAATAAAATCCTCACAATGCTCTCAGAAATACAATAAAATATAAATTACAAATGATCGAATTCCAATCGATTCGCGTTCGGTTATTATTCCGCTCTAGCTCACCGTGAGTTTAGGGAAAAACCGAAGAAATGGAACTCAATGCACGCTCTCACTGAATAGGGCGTTGGACCCTGTGAGTGATGATTAGGGCGTTGGACCCTGTGCTTGATGATTAGGGCGTTGAACCCTATTATTATTCGGCCTAGAGATCAGGCTCGACCCGCATCAAAAACAAGTGTTGAAAGATAACACGCAGCAGGTAAATAACAGACAAGGTGTTTGTTATTATCGAGTGTACGTGTTTTAACAAGTTGTTAATCCGGGGAATTTTGGCATGCAAATCCTACCCTAGACAAACAAGCACGTGCCAATGTTTTAGCATTCGGCTTTGTTTTGAGAACTTGACAAAGAGAGTCAAATCTCATGTGTGTGGATTGCTTTTACAGTTGTTCTGTATTGTGATACTGAATTAGCCAAACTCTTGTTTTGACTCTAGATTTGGAATCTAGAATTTCTCCTAACCATTATCTAGTGTTTGGTTAGGTCGAGTGAAAGGTTAATCAGCATTTTGCATGTTTTCTGACAGAGATAACCGTTCTAGTTACCTGAGTCTATGTTAGGATGACAGAAACTCATCAGTTAGATAAGAAAAGGCTATGCAGATGAACCTGCACCTGAACAGGTAGCCTGTTCTTATCCCGTACTGTAGTGTTTCTGTCATGCTAACCCTAAGGGTGTCGCTGAATTGTGAAAAGATGATTTTGCCCTTTATTTGAAAATTATTTTCAGAAAAGGGGAAACATCGCAGTGCGAGCCACCTCGGCCTGTAGCCGGTGTCAACCAATTCCCTGGATCGTCCAGGGTTGTGCAAGAACCCCGAAAAAGCCAAAGAACCGGTCGATCTGCCCGGAAGTGATCTAAAAAGATCTTCTGTATCTTGACCTGAGTTACTTGGAATCAGGTAAAAACTCAAGTTAAGACACATAAGCCCTTTTCAGACGTCCATGCTACATCGGACCACGCGTTTCGGGTTTTAAAATTGATAAGTTTGAAAAGGGCACCAACGTCATTTGACAACTCATCGACGCGAGTTATCAGTTAATGGTCGATTCGTGTAAATTTATCATTGTGAAGTGGGTTGAATCACGTGAGCGTCCCGATTAAGCCGTTCGTGAAATTAATACTTAAGGGCTGTGCCGAATGCATTAATTGTGAAAACGATTCGCGACTCGACGACCAAGACGATTCCATAAGGATCGAGGATAATTTGGTCCAATGACCGAAACTACCCTCGTAACCGAATGGACCTGAATGAGTCATCGATACCCGAATCCATGCATGCTTTGTTTTGAAAAGATATTTTCATGCGATATTGCGACGATAATGTAAATTGCAAAATTACACGAAAGCCGAGAACGGACTCAAAACGGGAAGAGGAAGCCTAATGCAACCCGTACGAGTCTAAGAGGCTCTCGGTTACTTCTCCTTGGAGATAACCGAGAGGTCCCATGGCCCGAATGGGGTTCCACGAGGTTTCCCCGTCTCGTTTCGAATCATTTCTCGCATGCTTAAACGACAAACATTATAAATGACACGATTAAACGAAAGTCGGTATTGCCATGATTTGAATAACGCATTCGAACATGGAAACATGCACAAATAAGTTATTTAAGGAATCGATAAAATAATACCGACTTCATGCACGTGAGAAAATACGATGAAACTCGGGAATCGAACTTGGATCGGGTCAAGAAGATCGTTCCTTGCCCGAAAGGAGCAAGAGAGCATTCGGTCACCTCCCTTGGAGGGAAACCCGTGAGCTCTTTGCCTTTCTCGGGCCGGGATGTTCTTCTCGACTACGATCCAAGTGTTTCCCGACATGCTAGCATATAAATCAAGGATAAATATGCATGATATAACATGGAAAATGCATAAAGATTAAAACTTGAAAATAAAACATACATAAAACCCCTTATAACTCCATAAACGCAACGAGAATGTAAAAGTCCTAGCTCCTCTAAGTCGGGAATGGTCATACCCAGTCCCGAGATTCAGGATGGGACCTTCAAGAGTCGGTTTGGACCGTTGATGGGTCGGGTTTGGGCTGTTTTCCGTTGAACAGACCCGAATGGCACCAAACAGACCCGGCTGGAATACTGGACAGACCCGACTGGCACAAGTCGGGTCGGACGTCGCCACGGAGGCTCCCAATGGAATTTTGAGGCAAGGTCGGGGGCCTTGGGTAGCCAAGGGACCTCTCTAGGTGATCGTGGTGGTCGTTTGTTCCCAGAGTTGTCGGGTCGACCCGTACAGTCCTGTAAATATCACCCAAAACAGAGCACGTCTGGAATTTCGGACCCGACTGGCACAAGTCGGGTTGGACGTCGCCACGGAGGCTCCCGATGGAATTTTTGAGCAAGGCCAACGGCTCCCAACTGCTAACTCACCTCCGGAGGTGGCTGTGGTGGTCGTTTTCCGAAAAGTGTCCTGGATCGACCCGATCTGCAAGAAAACCATACAAACAGTCAGAAATTTCGACCCGACTGGGCAGTCGGGCTGTTTCTTCTTCCTGGGGTTAAACCGACGGGTTTTTCTTGGATTTCTTGACTCCTTGACACCCTAGGGTTGTGTGGGGAGGTGTTTGATGGGTTTTGGTAGCTCAAACCGATTTGGAAAGGCTTGGAACCCGGTTTGACATTTTTGACCCGAGAAGGACCAAATCTGTCCAGATTTTGTTCAAGGCTGGTTCTATGGCTTAGAGGCTTCAAACTTAAAATCTAAGCTCAGAAACGGATAGAAGGGGTAAAAAACATGTGGGATATGACGTTTGGTAAAGTTTGGATTTAAGCCGGGATGGATTCCGACTTAAGACTTTGCCCGGTTTTGCTTGGTTTTGCTTGTTCTTGCTGAGCTGCGATTTTGCTGAACTCCTTGAGAGTTTGAGAGCTTTTGTTTGAGTGATAAATGCTAGAGAGAGAGTGCTTGAAGGTGCATGATTAAGTTAATGACATTTGGACAATATATAGGAAAGCTTAAGTGCAAGATTATTGAAGAAAAGTGCAATTAGGGCCATGGATTAGTGGAATCCGAATTTTTTAATCAAGATAGGGATGAAGACTTCTTCCATTGCATTGATGAGGAAGAGCCAAATGCATTGATGGAGATGGAGTTGATGGCTTGAGTGTTGTCTTCAACTTCTCCAAGATATTTTGGGCAATGTGAGTGCAAGAGAGAAAGAGGATAAGGCCGAATTGTTTGGGGCAAAGGGGTGATTGCTCTTGGGCAGCCCGTGGACCCCACGGCTCGTGAGGAGAAACCGGGAGAAAGCTTGGGTCTCGATTGGTCGCGCATTCGAAGTTCGTGGTTCGAATTGAACGTCGAATTGTCGATATACGCGAGAAAACGGAGTTAATGAGCCCGAGATTGACATTTTTCATGGAGAAATGTCCTGGATGTGCGTGAGGCTTGGAAGCTGGTTTTGCTCATTGCAAGTGACCAGAGCGAAGTTGTCCGCTTCTGACAGCATATCTTGTGTCTGCATCTCACGTTGGTCATTTTGACATAAATTGTCAGACAACGTGAACAATTGTCCCTTAAGCCGGTAATGCTAACGTGGGGCCGGAGACGTCCAAAGAGGCCGAAACTGGATTTCTCAGAATGATTTCTGAGTTGCTTGGGCACTCCGGAGATTACTGTAATCTCTGTTTATCGAGATCAGACCTCCAAGGACTTGAAAAGTGTATCTGAGACCTCTAAAGCATTGCTCGGGAGGTCTAGATGAGTCGTGTGATTTATTCCGACGATTCCACGTTGAGCCTTGAGAAGGCTAGCATGGTGTAGGGTAGATACCCGACGTCAAGTTTCCGTAAAAAGGACCTCCGGATATGCATTTCCATTGAAAATGGCCATTTCCGCTCATCGGAGGTTACTCGAGAAACTGAAAAGGGTTTTGCTATCTGTTTTTCCCAATTGTGAATGTCCGCTAGAGTTTTCAGGGCAATGCGGTATGAACTTCGTTTGCCGTAATTCCATCAGACCAGTCTCCGGCTATGCTCTTCTGAAGAGGGGTATGCTTGTTTTGCCACTCGGAAGTCATTTGAAGTGTCTGTGTGACTTCCAAGAGACAATCTGAAGCATTGCTCATGCTCTGTGTGTTGGTGGAGCATGGCCGAATATGACATTTGGAATTAACTTTTCTCTAGGAAACCGGCATTTTTGGACTTCCACTGAAAAGTTGTCTGTATACAGAAAGTTGTTTTGTATAGAGCAGATGATTTGCAAAATGCCTTTGGGGATACTTTTCATCTGTTTGGCATTGAAGTGGATTTTTAAAGTCCAATATTGGCTATCTTCCGACGATCGAGCGAACTATCGGAAAATAGTACCGTCTGTGTGATATACTGAAAATGCCGGTTTTGGACATTGTTGAGCACTCTGGTCGCTCTGTTGCCTTTTTGGTGACCTCTAGAGCCCTTCTGTCAGGTGTATGTGTCATTTGCCCGATTTCGCCGACTTGAGGATGAATAGTGATTTTCCGCTCTGTTGAGCCGTTTTTCTATACTTTGCTCAAGTCATAGCTTGTATGCTGTCAATGAGCTTCATTTGTTGGATGGACCAAAATGGGGTGTTGACACCCGTGTCTTACTTTCTCGCACCGCATGGGCCCATAAACCCGTGTCTTTACTTTCCTTGTACCGCACGGGCCCACAAACATGTGTCTTTTCTTTTCCTGCACCGCACGGGCCCACAAACCCGTGTCTTTACTTTTCCTGCACCGCACGGGCCCATAAACCCGTGTCTTACTTTCTCGCACCGTATGGGCCCATA
Source organism: Punica granatum (assembly GCF_007655135.1). Lineage (NCBI taxonomy): Eukaryota > Viridiplantae > Streptophyta > Magnoliopsida > Myrtales > Lythraceae > Punica > Punica granatum. The sequence continues at coordinate 13,148,306 of NC_045132.1, forward strand.
AATCCGTGCTTTTACTCTTCCTACACCCACGGGCCCATAAACCCATGACTTTACCTTCCATAAACCCGCAATTTATTGCTTTAAGTCTTGTACGGACCCGAATGTGGACTCTCGTCGAGGCCCGCATTGCGCGCTTTTGGATCGCACGGCTTGGGAGTGTCCACCTTCCCGTGGGGACGCGTGACGGACACGCGTGAGAGAAGGAGTCGCCACTTATCATTTTACAACCCGTAGGTCGAGGGCGGATAAGTTACCCGGGGTCTAGGGGTATGGAACACCTAGTTTGTTGTTAAGGCATTGGTCTGTGCGGAACCGGAAAGTCCGTGCTCGGGGGTTCACGTTACGTGCGGGCCTATATCCCGCACGCCCTTTCGGTACTCTGGTTTGCTAGGCTTGCATTTTTGTTTTATTTACCGCATGAATTAGGGTGCACTCGACTCACACGTTTTGACACCGTAACTTCGATGAATTAAACGATGTCGGTGGAGAAGCCGAGAGAGAAGTAAACCCGTGTGTCGGGGAATAGGTTCACAATCTTGCATTACAGATCATCGAACCATGGAGGTTGAATCCTTGCGTGAACCAGAACCGCGAGTTCTTACAGAAGGAATGTACAAAATAAAAATCCTTACAATGCTCTCGAAAATAATAAATACAAATTACAGATGGTCGAATTACAGTCGACTCGCGTTTGGTTATTATTCCACTCTAACTCACCGTGAGTTTAGGGAAAAGACCGAAGAACTGAAATTCAATGGACTCTCTCACTGAATAGGGCGTTGGACCCTGTGAGTGTTGATTAGGGCGTTGGACCCTGTGATCGATGATTAGGGTGTTGAACCCTAATATTATTCGGCCTAGGGATCAGGCTCGACCCGCATGGCAAACAGGTGCGGAAAGATAACACGCAACATGTTAATAGCAGACAAGGTGTTTGTTATTGTCGAGTGTGCGTGTTTTAACAAGTTTATTGATCCGGGGTATTTTGGCATGCAAATCCTACCCTAGACAAACAAGCACGTTGCAATGTTTTAGCATTCGGCTTTGGTTTGAGAACCTGACATGTCGGGTGTCCGTAGTCAAGTTTCGAGTGTGTGGATTGTTTTTACAGTGATTCGGTGTTGTGACACTGAATTACCACTGAATTAGCCCAACTCGTGTTTTGACTCTAGATTTGGAACATAGAGTTCCACCTAACCATTTTCTAGCATTTGGTTAAGTCGAGTGAAATGATTAGTCAGTTAATTGTGATTTTGATACAGAGTACCCAACTGACACCTTAAATTGAGCTAGGATGTCGGCACATCACAAAATGATGTTCTTGCCCTTGAGTTGAAAATTTGTTTCCAGAAAAGGAGAACAACACAATACGGATTTGAAAGTATGAGGGTTTTGAAAAGGGCATTAACACCGTTTTGTAATTCGTCGACGCGAGTTACAGATTAATGTCCAATTCATGCAAAGTTGTTTAAATTGAATGAATTAACCGTGTGAACGTCCCGATTAACCCGTTCGTGGAATTAATGCTTGAGGTTATCGCCGAATGCATTAATTGTGAAAACGATTCGTGATTCGACGACCAAGACGGTTCCGTAAGGATCGAGGATATTTGGTCCAATGACCGAAACTACCCTCGTAACCGAATGGACCCGAATGAGTCATTGATACCCGAATCCATGCATGCTTTGTTTTGAAAAGACATTTTCATGCGATATTGCGACGATAATGTAAATTGCAAATTACACGAAAGCCGAAGAACGGAATCAAAACGGGAAGATGAAGCCTCATGCAACCCGTAGGAGTCTAAGAGACTCTCGGTTGCTTCTCCTTGGAGATAGCCGAGAGGTCCCATGGCCCGAATGGGGTTCCATGAGATTTCCCCGTCTTGTTTCGAATCATTTCTCGCATGCTTAAACGACAAACATTATAAATGACACGATTAAACGAAAGTCGGTATTGCCATTACTTGAATAACGCATTCGAACATGGAAACATGCACAAACAAGTTATTTAAGGAATCGATAAAACAATACCGACTTCATGCATGTGAGAAAACACGAGAAAACTCGGGAATCAAGCTTGGATCGGGCTAAGAAGGCCGATCTTAACCCGAGGAAAGCAAGCCAAGCCTCGGTCACCTCTTCTTGAGGCAAACTCGAGAGCTCTTTTGCTTATTTCGGGTCGGGAAGGTCTTCCGAGGGTCGATCCAAACGTTTCCCGACATGCTAACATGTTATATGATGATGAACATGCATAATATAACAAGAAAGTGTATAAAAATTAAGTCTTGCAAGTTAAACATGCATAAAACGCCATATTACTCCATAGCCATGCAAATAATGTAAAGAGCCCTAACTCCTCTAAGTCAAGAATGATTTACCTAGCCTCGAGATACGAGGAAAGAGTCGGGGAAGTGTTCGAGAGTCGGGTGACTCGGTTGAACGCTTGGAAGAGTGCTCGGGTGTAAGGGCATGCACGTTCGGGGAGCTAGGTGCACAGGGCGTGCGGCTAGAGTGCACGGGAGGCGCGCGGGCGCGCGGGGCGAACGGCTGGACGCGCGGGGCCCGCGGCTGTGCGCGCGGGAACGCTGCTGTGCACCCGTGTGCGCGGTTGGACACGCGAGCGTGCGGCTACGAGTGCACTGTTCACCCGAGAGCACGATCTTCGCCCGAAATGAGGAAATCAACCTGAAATGATGAGCAAATGACTTCAAACCAAAAATCTAAGTTCATGAATGAACTCCTTGGGTCCAAAACATGTGGTCTATGGGGTTTGAGAAGTTTTGTACTTAAGTCGGGATGATGAACATCGGCTTCCGACTTAAGAAACTCAAAGCTTTCTTCGGGTTTGCTTCGGTTTTTCTCTCTTGGTTTTGAAGTGTTGAAGCTTGTTGGTTCTTGAGTGTTCTTGGCTATGGAGTTTGAGAGGATTTCTTGAAGGAGAAAGGTTGGAGAGAGTGTGTAAGAGGAGAAGTGATTATCTTAATCACTTTTGGGTCATTTATAGGCAAAGTTAATGGGTAATTAAGCAAAAGTAAGCACACTTAACCCCCATGCTTAGCAAATTTAGGTTTGATTAAGAAAATATCAAGCCTCATCCTCTTCCATTGCATTAATGAAGAAGAGATAAGCATTGATGAGCATTGATGAAGATGGAGTGTTGTCTTCAAATTGTAGGCTTGATATTTTCCTAAGAGGATGCAAGTTGCATGGAGAAAATGACAAGGAGATGAGGATGAATGTGGACCATGCAATCTTGATGAAGAAGAGCCAAGAAGCTTTGATGAGCATTGAGTGTTGTCTTCAACCTCTCCAAGATATTTTGGTTAAGAGAGGGCAAGTTGGCTTCTTGCATTGAAGAGGAAGAAGAAGCTTCTAGAGCATAGGGTGACTCATCTTGGGTAGCTCGTGGGTCCCACGACCGAAGAGGAGAAACCGGGAAAAAGCTCGGGTCTCGATTGATCGCGCATTCGAGACTCGTGGTTCGAACCGAATGTTGAATTATCGATATACGGGAGGAAACGGGTTTAAAGAGTCCGAGATTGGCATTTTCCGTGAGAAATTGCCAAATGTCTGTATGAGGCTCGGAAGTCGGTTTTGCTCCTTTTATACATTCAGAGCGAGGTTGCCCACTTCTGACTGCATATCTTGTATCTGCATCCCACGTCGGTCATTTTGACATAAATTGTCAAATTACGTGGGCACTTGACCCTTAAGCCGGTAATGCAAAATATGGAGTCGGAGATGTCCTAGGAGGCCGAAACTGGATTTCTCAGATTGCTTTCTGAGTTTCTTGGGCGATCCGGAGATCACTGTGATCTCTGTTTGCCGAGATTGGGCTTCTAAGGATATGAAAAGTGCATCTGAGACCCTTCAAGCATTGCTCGGGGGTTCTAGACGAGTTGTGTGATTCATTCCGACGACTCCACATTGAGCCTTGAGAAGGTTAGCATTGTGTAACGTAAGCATTCGGCATCAAGTTTCCCCAAAAAGGACCTCCGGATATGGATCTTCACTGAAAATGGCCTTTTGTACTCCTCGGAGGTTACTCGGGAAACCGTGAAGGGTTTTGCTGTCTGTTTTGCCCAATTGCGAATGTCGGCTGGAGTTTTCAGGGCAATGTAGTGTGAACTTCGTTTGCCGTAATTCCATCAGACCAGTCTCCGGTTACGCTCTTCCGAAAAAGGGTATGCCCGTTTTGTCGCTCGGAAGTCATTTAGGGTGTTTGTATGGCTTCCAAAAGACAATCTGAAGCTCTGCACGTGCTCTGTATGATTGTGGGGCGTGGCCGCATCTGATATTTGGAATTAACTTTTCTCCGAGAAACCGGCATTTTTGGACTTCCACTGAAAAGTTGTCTTTATACAGAAAGTTGTTCTGTATAGAGCAGATGATTTTCAAAATGCCTTTGGGGACACTTTTCATCTGTTTGGCATTTGAGTGGATTTTTGGAGTCCAATATTGGCTATCTTCCGATGATCGAGCGAACTATCGGAAAATAGAACTGTCCGTGTGATATACTGAAAATGTCGGTTTTGGATATTGCTGAGCTCTTTAGTCACTCTGTTGCTCCTTGATGACCCCTGGAGTCCTTCTGTCATATGCATGTGTCATTTGCTTGATTTTGCTGACTTGAGAATGAATAATGATTTCTCACTCTGTGGAGCCTTCTTTTGTGATAACGCTCAAGTCGTAGCATTGTTTGCTATTGATGGACATTGTTTGACTTGTTGACCAAAATGGGGTACTGACATCTTGCCCCTCTTTGGCTGGATGCTCTGATAGAGGATTCGGCCAAAGATATAGAAGAACCCTGTTTTGGTCGTGATGTCCAATATGGCTTCTCCCAAGACTGTCTTCCTTTTTTTCTTTGGATATGTGGGAAATACCGTACCTAAATGCGAAGGAAAAAAAATGAAATAAGGCATAAGCGAGTCTTGCAATAAATAGGAAGGTGCATAAAGGAAATGCATGTCAAAATGTGAAATGGGCTTAATGAAAAATGCGAATCTTAAAGAAAAGTGTGAAATTTGACAGAAAGAGTTGAGTTTGATGAAAAGTGCGGAGCTTAATGAAAGTTGTGTTAAGTGAGTGTGGAACCCTAAAAGCAATAATGTGGGGTGCGTAACCCGAAAACGGTAAATGTTGGGTGTGTAATCCGAAAGCAGTAAATGTTGGGTGTGTAACCCAAAAGCAGTAAATGTGTGGGTGTGAAACCCAAAAGCAGTAAATGTGTGGGTGTGAAACCCGAAAGCAGTAAATGTTGGGTGTGTAACTCGAAAGCAGTAAATGTGTGGGTGTGTAACCCGTGTGGGTGTGAAACCCGAAAGCAGTAAATGTTGGGTGTGAAACCCGTGTGGGTGTGTAACCCGAAAGCAGTAAATGTTGGGTGTGTAACCCGTGTGGGTGTGAAACCCGAAAGCAGTAAATGTTGGGTGTGTAACCCGTGTGGGTGTGAAACCCGAAAGCAGTAAATGTTGGGTGTGTAACCCGTGTGGGTGTGAAACCCGAAATCAGTAAATGTTGGGTGTGTAACCCGTGTGGGTGTGAAACCCGAAAGCAGTAAATGTGTGGGTGTGAAACCCGTGTGGGTATGTAACCCGAAAGCAGTAAATGTTGGGTGTATAACCCGTGTGGGTGTGTAACCCGAAAGCAGTAAATGTTGGGTGTGAAACCCGTGTGGGTGTGAAACCCGAAAGCAGTAAATGTTGGGTGTGAAACCCGTGTGGGTGTGAAACCCGAAAGCAGTAAATGTTGGGTGTGAAACCCGTGTGGGTGTGTAACCCGAAAGCAGTAAATGTTGGGTGTATAACCCGTGTGGGTGTGAAACCCGAAAGCAGTAAATGTTGGGTGTGTAACCCGTGTGGGTGTGAAACCCGAAAGCAGTAAATGTTGGGTGTGTAACCCGTGTGGGTGTGAAACCCGAAAGCAGTAAATGTTGGGTGTGAAACCCGTGTGGGTGTGAAACCCGAAAGCAGTAAATGTTGGGTGTGTAACCCCTGTGGGTGTGAAACCCGAAAGCAGTAAATGTGTGGGTGTGTAACCCGAAAGTAGTAAATGTTGGGTGTGTAACCCGAAAGCAGTAAATGTGTGGGTGTGTAACCCGAAAGCAATAAATGTGTGGGTGTGTAACCCAAAAGCAGTAAATGTTGGGTGTGTAACCCGAAAGCAGTAAAGCGGGTGTGAAACCCTGGCTGCAGTGATGTGGGATTTTGCTTTGCAGGATGCCGTGTGCTGAGAGACTCGAGCTCTGGGGTGGAGCGCCTACGTATCCCAAGTGTTCCGGAATCAGAGTCCGCAGTAGTTCTTGCGTGCTTGTGGTACCAGTAATCCTAGTATTATTAGCAAATCATGTGAGAAATACTAACATGAGATAGACACAGGTAAACAGTAAAAAGAGCGTCATTGTGATGCACAGATCTTCAGTTTCGGGGTCGCTTGAGCAACCCATGAAGAATTTTGCTCCCGTTCTCGGAGGCCTAGATACGAGGCCTCCAGGGGCCCCCGTTAGCCATGCATGGGCATATCGAGACTTCCCCGACGATGCCCTAACAGTTCTATTGTTTGTTCGACGCGCCCGTCGGCTTTGAACCCTTCTCAATAGGGTACCGTAGGGCGGCTGCATTTGCAACCTGCTTGTGGATTTCTGTTCAGATTCGGTCTGACCATTTCCAAAGCATTATGACTAGACCCCGGAAAGGAATGTCTGGGATTTCGTCTTTGTGGTAGCCTATTAAAGGGTAGCTGTGACCCATTTGAAGTTATGCAAAGACAAAGAGAAAAGAGAAAGCTTGGGAAGCACGTTGCCCCAGGCTAAAAGGATACACGGATTCCCGCTTGCAGCGAGATGTACCCCCATTTTCCTTCGTCCTTCTGTTGTGTAGGCTGTACCGAACTGCTTGGACGGCATATTCAGTTACCTACTATGCTTGATGAAGGTTTCCTCTTGGACGGTTGAATGGTATTGGAGAGCCGATCGGGGATCGTGTTTGAATAGATAACTTGGCCAATTCCTTTGGGGATCCCTTGTCCACATGATATGTGAGAGACTAGGGGGCAATTTTATCTATCTCTCGTTTTGCTCTCCTTTTGCTACGGTCACCCACCTCGGGGCCGCACCTCTCAACCTAAAGGGGAATAACTCTCCTTTTGCCACGACCGCCCCAAAGGATTTCCGGTCGTGCCTCTCTTTTACCCTAACTTTTGCCTAGGCCGCCCCGAAAAAGGATTTTCAACATAGCAGACTCGATTCTTTTATCTCTCGAGTTTACAAGGGCAAAGGGTTCGAAGGATTCAACCTCCGAGTGCATTGTTTTATGTCTCCGTCAAGGAGTTGTCTCTGCTGCTCCCCTTTTGTTGGGGTTTGTTGACTTCTCTGGATTGGCGGCGCCGGTGCTCTTGATGAATCTCGGCAGTGCCTTGTTTTGTTCATTGGCGGGTTTTTCCCGCGTCTTTTCTCTCTCTCTTCATTGGCGGGTTTTTTCCGCTTCTTTTCGCTCTTTTTTTTTCTTGCAGTTGGGGTTTGTTTTGTACTCCGTGTCTTTGTTTGAAACTCCTCGACTTTGCATCGCTGAGGCCACTTTGGTGTGCTTCGCCTTGTGGAGACTTGTTGCGTGTTGCTAGCCCTATTTTGTGAGGACCGGCTTTTTGGAAGTTTGACTCTCGTGCACTCGAAAGCTGAACTTCGTGTCATTTGCCCTTGCAAGCGTAACATGTGATTTTCCCCTGTTGTCTAGGAAAAGAAAATGTCAAATTGCCCCATGTGGAATAGGAAACCGAGGTTTCCCTAGTGCGAATGTTGATCGGGGATGCCCTTGTCTTCATTTGTGGAAGTGGCCTGTGGCAGGCGTCCTTGTGCGATGTCTCCGATCATCTCTTGCTGTTCTTTGCAGTACGTGCCTCTTGGAGGGTGCACGCTGCTGAAGTCACTGGATGTTCAAGGAAGACGGTTGCATAAATGCTAAGTGATTCGTTCGATTGTTCTCGTCTTCGACTTCATAGGGGGTACCTCATCGTCGAACACCTCCCTCGTCAAAGTTTAAGGAAAAGGTCGGAGACAAGTTCTCGGGGAAGCGTGAACTCGCGCATCGCTCTTCGCCTGTGGTCAATGTGCCCCTGTGGGGGGATATGTGGTAAGAAATATGTGGTGGTCCCATGGGAAAATCCCTTTTTGTCCCGCGCACAACCCATGGGGTGTCGCGTGTGGATGACATTTGTTTCCGGGAATCTAGTCATCACCACTCTGGAGTGGTTAGACCATGACTGAGGTCACATAAGCATATTTTCCCTAATTACGAGTAGGCATGCGCAACCATCCTAGGGAAGGCTCGAGGAGCCGGGTCCCATGAAGACAGGTGAGTCGAACAAGTCCAACAGAACTAATAGGGCGTCTTCGAGACTGTCCTAATGCTCCATTGAAGGATTTGTTCATGTCGGGAGCCCATTTGTGGGAATGCATTTGAATGAAAGCAACAAAGAGTTTAAAGAAAACTGCGCGTGTTGCCCCAGTGTTTAGTCGACGACCACAACGGAGGTGGATGAGATCCATTCTTTGATCGGAGGCATGACCGTGCTGGTCTGCGATCGAGAGTTGGGTCATGCTCTGTTTGTGGAGCTGTCACTTTCGGTCTTTGCAGTGGAAGGATTAGACTTGCTCCTTGAAGTATTACTTGGATGAATTTGAATCCAAGTCGATTTTGGATTTCAGATGAGCCTGGAAGTAGCAAATGCGAGGTGTCAAAACCTGAAAGCAGTAAATGCGGGGCCGGAGCCCAAAAGCAGTAAATGCTGGGCCGGGGCCTGAAAGCAGTAAATGCGGGACTGAGGTCCGATACGGGGCCGAAGCCCAAAAGTGGAGCCGAAGCCCGATACGGGGCCAAAACCCAAAAGCAGGCCCGAAAGCAGTAAATGCAGGACCGAGGCCCGATGCAGTAAATGCATGCTCGATAGGAAAATGCAAGAGATGTAAAAGCAAAGGTCAATGCTGAGGAATAGCGCAAGGCACTGCAATGCAGTGACGCTGATTTGCTTGCGGTCTTGCTCTATGGAGCAGGGATGGGGACTTAGTGTTGAAATCCCAAGGAGCTGGATGGATGGGAGACGTTTGTTGTCTCAATTGTGGTCGCTTAGTATTCAGGCTGTCTTCTTGTTGAGAATTTCCTGCAATGGGAAAAGAAAACAATGAAGGAGCATGAACTGTTCAGGATTTCAATGCAAGAGTGTAGGGAAGCGAACTGGCCTGGTAGGCGTTGTGCGAGCGCACTAAGAGACATGCATTGATACTCTGAGTGTGCGTGCATGTATGTGTTGGTGTGAACATGCTTGGACATGTGTGAGGCATGCTTGATTATTGGTAAATGCGTGGGGTCATGCGGAGAGATGTGTTTCCGATCATGTGGTGACGCTCTCTGTTAGGAAGAGGTTAGTGTTGGTTAACTTCGCCTGGGAAGGTTGATCGGCCCTCGGGCCACAGCTCGTCTTGCCGTGAAGGAAGGGTGAAGGCCGCGAGTGGCCTGCCCGCGAAAGTGGGCACGACTCGCCTGTCGTGCGGGGTGGGTGGCCGGGATGGACTCGGCTTCTGGTCATAGCACATCTCGCTATGGAGAAGTGAAGACCGCGGGTGGTCTACCCGCGAAGGTTGGCACGACTCGGTTGTTGTGCGGGGTGGGTGGTCGGGATGGACGGCCTCTGGTCATAGCACGTCTCGCCATGGAGAGGTGAGAACCGTGGGTGGTCTACCCGCGAAGGTTGGCACAACTCGCCTGTCGTATGGGACATGGTAGTTGCTGTGCAAACATCGGATGCAGGCAATGTATGAGTTTTCAAAAGCTAATGCCGTTGCATTGATTTGATTCAAGTTCCCAAATTTACGAAGATGGTTCATTTGAAAAAGGGAACTTAAGCAATAAACCAATGCAATGTCCTAGTTTGTTTGAAAACATGCATGCAGTGCAGAAAAGAAAAAGTACGGGGCCGACTCAAAGACTGGACTTTGGGTCGGTTGGCGGCATGAGGTTTGTTTTGGTCCAGCATGACGGTCCCTGTTTATACATGGTTTCAGTGTTCTACTGGGAAAACCACTAACTAGGGATGGGGGCTCCCGATTCAAGGGGATCAATTCCTTGAAATCGAGCGAGGATCTTTGGGGGCCGGTTCGGTGGCGGAGCCGACTCGATCCGTTCCCTTACTCGGAACCTCTGACTAACCTAGCTTCCTAAATTGGTGCCCGTGGGATTTCAGGCATTTGGTACCTAAATCCGCTAGAATGATGCAATGCAAGTGCAGGAAAGTAAATGTGCGCAAAATAAATGTACGGAAAGCGATAAATAAACATGCAAGCAAGCAAACGGATCGAGCCTGAACCCACTAAGTATGTCCCTAGCGGAGTCGCCAAGCTGTACGGACCCGAATGTGGACTCTCGTCGGGGCCCGCATTGCGCGCTTTTGGATCGCGCGGCTTGGGAGTGTCCACCTTCCCGTGGGGACGCGTGACGGACACGCGTGAGAGAAGGAGTCGCCACTTATCATTTTACAACCCATAGGTCGAGAGCGGATAAGTTACCTGGGGTCTAGGGGTATGGAACACCTAGTTTGTTATTAAGGCATTGGTCTGTACGGAACCGGAAAGTCCGTGTTCGGGGGTTCACGTTACGTGCGGGCCTATATCCCGCACGCCCTTTCGGTACTCTGGTTTGCTAGGCTTGCATTTTTGTTTTATTTACCGCATGAATTAGGGTGCACTCGACTCACACGTTTTGACACCGTAACTTCGATGAATTAAACGATGTCGGTGGAGAAGCCGAGAGAGAAGTAAACCCGTGTGTCGGGGAATAGGTTCACAATCTTGCATTACAGATAATCGAACCATGGAGGTTGAATCCCTGCGTGAACCAGAACCGCGAGTTCTTGGATTTACTTGTATCTGGGCAAGCATTAGACTGATTCGATTAATTCGACTCTCGGACCGTTCGCTCACCGACTGGAATTCTTACAGAAGGAATGTACAAAATAAAAATCCTTACAATGCTCTCGAAAATAATAAATACAAATTACAGATGGCCGAATTACAGTCGACTTGCGTTTGGTTATTATTCCACTCTAATTCACCGTGAATTTAGGGAAAAGACCGAAGAACTAAAATTCAATGGACGCTCTCACTGAATAGGGCGTTGGACCCTGTGAGTGTTGATTAGGGCGTTGGACCCTGTGATCGATGATTAGGGTGTTGAACCCTAATATTATTCGGCCTAGGGATCAGCTCGACCCGCATGGCAAACAGGTGCGGAAAGATAACACGCAACATGTTAATAACAGACAAGGTGTTTGTTTTTGTCGAGTGTGCGTGTTTTAACAAGTTTATTGATCCGGGGTATTTTGGCATGCAAATCCTACCCTAGACAAACAAGCACGTGCCAATGTTTTAGCATTCGGCTTTGGTTTGAGAACCGGACATGTTGGGTGTCCGTAGTCAAGTTTCGAGTGTGTGTATTGTTTTTACAATGATTCGGTGTTGTGACACTGAATTAGCCCAACTCGTGTTTTGACTCTAGATTTGGAACCTAGAGTTCCACCTAACCATTTTCTAGCATTTGGTTAAGTCGAGTGAAATGATTAGTCAGTTAATTGTGATTTTGATACAGAGTACCCAACTGACACCTTAAACTGAGCTAGGATGTCGGCACATCACAAAATGATGTTCTTGCCCTTGAGTTGAAAATTTGTTTCTAGAAAAGGAGAACAACACAATACGGATTTGAAAGTATGAGGGTTTTGAAAAGGGCATTAACACCGTTTTGTAATTCGTCGACGCGAGTTACAGATTAATGTCCAATTCATGCAAAGTTGTTTAAATTGAATGAATTAACCGTGTGAACGTCCCCATTAACCCGTTCGTGGAATTAATGCTTAAGGTTATCGCCGAATGCATTAATTGTGAAAACTATTCGTAATTCGACGACCAAGAAGGTTCCGTAAGGATCGAGGATATTTGGTCCAATGACCGAAACTACCCTCGTAACCGAATGGACCCGAATGAGTCATTGATACCCGAATCCATGCATGCTTTGTTTTGAAAAGACATTTTCATGCGATATTGCGACGATAATGTAAATTGTAAATTACACGAAAGCCGAGAACGGACTCAAAACGGGAAGAGGAAGCCTCATGCAACCCGTAGGAGTCTAAGAGACTCTCGGTTGCTTCTCCTTGGAGATAGCCGAGAGGTCCCATGGCCTGAATGGGGTTCCATGAGATTTCCCCGTCTTGTTTCGAATCATTTCTCGCATGCTTAAACGAAAAACATTATAAATGACACGATTAAACGAAAGTCGGTATTGCCATGACTTGAATAACGCATTCGAACATGGAAACATGCACAAACAAGTCATTTAAGGAATCGATAAAACAATACCGACTTCATGCATGTGAGAAAACACGAGAAAACTCGGGAATCAAGCTTGGATCGGGCTAAGAAGGCCGATCTTAACCCGAGGAAAGCAAGCCAAGCCTCGGTCACCTCTTCTTGAGGCAAACTCGAGAGCTCTTTTGCTTATTTCGGGTCGGGAAGGTCTTCCGAGGGTCGATCCAAACGTTTCCCGACATGCTAACATGTTATATGATGATGAACATGCATAATATAACAAGAAAGTGTATAAAAATTAAGTCTTGCAAGTTAAACATGCATAAAACGCCATATTACTCCATAGCCATGCAAATAATGTAAAGAGCCCTAACTCCTCTAAGTCAAGAATGATTTACCTAGCCTCGGGATACGAGGAAAGAGTCGGGGAAGTGTTCGAGAGTCGGGTGACTCGGTTGAACGCTTGGAAGAGTGCTCGGGTGCAAGGGCATGCACGTTCGGGGAGCTAAGTGCACGGGAGGCGCGTGGGCGCGCGGGGCGTGCGGCTGTGCGCGCGCAAACGCTGCTGTGCACCCGTGTGCGCGGCTGGACGCGCAAGCGTGCGGCTACGGGTGCACTGTTCACCCGAGAGCACGATCTTCGTCCGAAATGAGGAAATCAACCTGAAATGATGAGCAAATGACTTCAAACCAAAAATCTAAGTTCATGAATGAACTCCTTGGGTCCAAAACATGTGGTCCATGGAGTTTGAGAAGTTTTGAACTTAAGTCGGGATGATGAACATCGGCTTCCGACTTAACAAACTCAAAGCTTTCTTCGAGTTTGCTTCGGTTTTTCTCTCTTGGTTTTGAAGTGTTGAAGCTTGTTGGTTCTTGAGTGTTCTTGGCTATGGAGTTTGAGAGGATTTCTTGAAGGAGAAAGGTTGGAGAGAGTGTGTAAGAGGAGAAGTGATTATCTTAATCACTTTTGGGCCATTTATAGGCAAAGCTAATGGGTAATTAAGCAAAAGTAAGCACACTTAACCCCCATGCTTAGCAAATTTCGGTTTGATTAAGAAAATATCCAGCCTCATCCTCTTCCATTGCATTAATGAAGAAGAGATAAGCATTGATGAGCATTGATGAAGATGGAGTGTTGTCTTCAAATTGTAGGCTTGATATTTTCCTAAGAGGATGCAAGTTGCATGGAGAAAATGACAAGGAGATGAGCATGAATGTGGACCATGCAATCTTGATGCAGAAGAGCCAAGAAGCTTTGATGAGCATTGAGTGTTGTCTTCAACCTCTCCAAAATATTTTGGCTAAGAGAGGGCAAGTTGGCTTCTTGCATTGAAGAGGAAGAAGAAGCTTCTAGAGCATCGGGTGACTCATCTTGGGTAGCCCGTGGGTCCCACGACCGAAGAGGAGAAACCGGAAAAAAGCTCGGGTCTCGATTGATCGCGCATTCGAGGCTCGTGGTTCGAACCGAATTTTGAATTATCGATATACGGGAGGAAACGGGTTTAAAGAGTCCGAGATTGGCATTTTCCTTGAGAAATTGCCAAATGTCTGTATGAGGCTCGGAAGTTGGTTTTGCTCCTTTTATGCATTCAGAGCGAGGTTGCCCACTTCTGACAGTATATCTTGTATCTGCATCCCACGTCGGTCATTTTGACATAAATTGTCAAATTACGTGGGCACTTGACCCTTAAGCCGGTAATGCAAAATATGGAGCCGGAGATGTCCTAGGAGGCCGAAACTGGATTTCTCAGATTGCTTTCTGAGTTTCTTGGGCGATCCGGAGATCACTGTGATCTCTGTTTGCCGAGATTGGGCCTCTAAGGATATGAAAAGTGCATCTGAGACCCTTAAAGCACTGCTCGGGGGTTCTAAATGAGTTGTGTGATTCATTCCGACGACTCCACATTGAGCCTTGAGAAGGCTAGCATTGTGTAACGTAAGCATTCGGCATCAAGTTTCCCCAAAAAGGACCTCCGGATATGGATCTTCACTGAAAATGGCCTTTTGTGCTCCTCGGAGGTTACTCGGGAAACCGTGAAGGGTTTTGCTGTCTGTTTTGCCCAATTGCGAATGTCCGCTGGAGTTTTCAGGGCAATGTATTGTGAACTTCGCTTGCCGTAATTCCATCAGACCAGTCTCCGGTTACGCTCTTCCGAAAAAGGGTATGCCCGTTTTGTCGCTCGGAAGTCATTTAGGGTGTTTGTATGGCTTCCAAAAGACAATCTGAAGCTCTGCACGTGCTCTGTATGATTGTGGGGGGTGGCCGCATCTGATATTTGGAATTAACTTTTCTCCGAGAAACCGGCATTTTTGGACTTCCACTGAAAAGTTGTCTGTATACAGAAAGTTGTTCTGTATAGAGCAGATGATTTGCAAAATGCCTTTGGGGACACTTTTCATCTGTTTGGCATTGGAGTGGATTTTTGGAGTCCAATATTGGCTATCTTCCGATGATCGAGCGAACTATCGGAAAATAGAACTGTTCGTGTAATATACTGAAAATGCCGGTTTTGGATATTGCTGAGCTCTCTAGTCTCTCTGTTGCTCCTTGATGACCCCTGGAGTCCTTCTGTCATATGCATGTGTCATTTGCTTGATTTTGCTGACTTGAGAATGAATAGTGATTTCTCGCTCTGTGGAGCCTTCTTTTGTGATAACGCTCAAGTCGTAGCATTGTTTGCTATTGATGGACATTGTTTGACTTGTGAACCAAAATGGGGTGCTGACAAGTCTGATTCTCCTTTTTCCTATTCACTGATTCCGACATCTGTTCAATACATTTAGGTACGTATGCTTAATTTCTTACCACGCATCCAAAGCTTAGGAACCAGCGGCCATCGGGAGAGAGGTCGAAGCGGTCGCCAGAACCAAAAAAGGTTGCTTCTCATAATCTTTGGCTGCACCCTCTACTCGAACACGCAGTAAAGAGGGGCAAGCTGTCAGCACCCCATTTTGACTCACTGATTTAAATTTCATTATCAGTAATTATACAAGCCACGACTTGAGCAGAATATAGAAAAACGACTCAACATAGCAGGAAATCACTATTCATCCTCAAGTCAGCGAAATTAGGCAAATGACACATGCATATGACAGAAGGACTCCAGGGGTCACCAAAGGGCAACAGAGTGACTAGAGAGCTCAACAATGTCCAAAACCGGCATTTCCAATGTACCACATGGACAGTCCTATTTTCCGATAGTTCGCTCGACCGTCGGAAGACAACCAATATTGGACTTCAAAAATCCAAATCGATGCCAAACATATGAAAAATGTCTTTAAACGCATTTCGCAAATCATCTGCTCTATACAGAACAATTTTTTGTATACAGACAACATTTCAACGGAAGTCCAAAAATGCCGGTTTCTCGGAGAAATGTTAATTCCAAATGTCAGATTCGGCCATGCCCCACAAGCATACAAAGCACGGGCAATACTTCAGATGGTCTCTTGGAAGCCACACAGACACTCCAAATGACTTCCAAGTGACAAAACGGGCATACCCCTCTTCGGAAATGCATAACCGGAGACTGGTCTGAAGGAATTACGGCAAACGAAGTTCGTACTGCATTGCCCTGAAAACTCTAGCAGACATTCGCAATTGGGCAAAACGGACAGCAAAACCCTTCTCAGTTTCCCGAGTAACCTCCGAGGAGCAGAAATAGCCATTTTCAGTGGAAAGGCATATTCGGAGGTCCTTTTTACGAAAACTTGACGCCGGATGCTTGCGCTACACAGTGGTACACACTCCAAGGCCTAATGTGAAATCGTCGGACTAAACTGCACAATGTGTCTAGGCCTCCTGAGCATTGCTTTAAAGGTCTCAGATACACTTTTCAAGTCCTTAGAGATCCAATCTTGACAAACAGAGATCACATTGATTTCCGGAGCGCCCAAGCAACTAAGAAAGCAATCTGAGAAATCCAACTTCGGACTCCTAGGACGTCTCCGGCTTCACATATGCATTACCGGCTTAAGGGTCATTTGTTCACGTTGTCTGACAATTCATGTCAAAATGACCAACGTGGGATGCAGATACAAGATATGCTGTTAGAAGCGGTTAATTTCACTCCGGTCACCCGAAAATGGGCAAAAATGGTTTCCGAGCCTCGTACGCACCCGAAGCATTCTTCCACGAAAATTGACAATCTTGGGCTTATCGGGATCGTTTTGTCGCGCACATTGTCGATACAATGTTCTTTCAAGTCACGGAACTCGAACACGTAACCGATCGACATCCGAGCATTCCCGATTCACCTCCAATCTCGTGTGGGACCCACGGGATCTTCTTCCCCTTGCCAAAGACGAGAAGAACCACCCCTCTCTTGTCATCTTCTTCTTCAAGCCAAGAAGACAACTTGCCTTTGTCTTCCCTTTGCAAAATATCTAAGCCATCCAAGCCATTAAGTGTTTCAATTCAACACTCCAACTTCCCATCCAAGCCATTAATGTTTCTTATCTCTTCTCCATCAATGCCACTTGCAAGAATCTTCTTCCTTCTTTAAGCAAATTCGGATCTCCTAATCCATGCCCCTTAATTGCACTTTTCTTTCACTAATTGCACTTAAGCATAGCCTATATATTGTCCAAATGTCATTAACTTAAGGATGGACCTTCAAGCACTCTCTTTCTAGCATTTCTCACTCAAACAAATGCTCTCAACCTCCCAAGAACTTCAGCAAAATCGCAGCAAGCAAGAACCACCCAAAAACCAAGCAAAACACTCAAGACTTAAGTCGGAATCCATCCCGACTTAAATCCAAACTCCACCAAACTTCATATTCCACATGTTTTCGACCCCCTCTATCCATTTCCGAGCTTAGATTTCAAGTTTGAAGCCTTTAAGTTAGAGAATCAGCTCAGTACAGAATCGAGCACAGTTTTGGCCCAGCTGGGTCAAAACTTCCAACCCTGTTCTATCACCTTTTCGAGTCGGTCTGAACTTTCAAAACCCATCAAACACGTCCGGGGGTTCGTTAGGAGTCGGGAGACACCGACCTTGCTCAAAATTTCCATCGGAATCCACCGTTATGAATTCCGACCCGAAACCTGCTCAGTCGGGCCGGCGTTTCTGACTGTCTGTTCGGTTTTCTTGTAGATCGGGTCGATCCGTGACCCTTTTAGACGAACAACTACTTCTATCCCCTCCAGGGGTTAGTCAGGAGTCAGGAGCCGTTGGCCTTGCTCAAAAATTCTATCGGAATCCACCGTTATGAATTCCGACCAGAAAACTGCCCAGTCGGGCCAGTTTCCAGACGTGCTCTGTTTTCGGTGATTTTTGCAGGACTCTAAGGGTCGACCCGACAACTCTGGGAACAAACGACCACCACGGTCACCTAGAGGGGTCCCTTGGCTACCCAAGGCCACCGATCTTGACTCAAAATTCCATCGGGAGCCTCCGTGGCGACATCCGACCCGACTTGTGCCAGTCAGGTCTGTCCACCCTTCCAGTCGGGTCTGTTGCTACCATTCGGGTCTGTTTAAGCCAAAACAGCCCAAACCCGACCCACCAACGGTCCAACCCGACTCTTGAAGGTCCCATCCCGCCTCTCGGGACTAGGTATGACCATTCCTGACTTAGAGGAGCTAGGACTTTTATATTATTGTTGTGTTTATGGAGTTTTAAGGGGTTTTAAGCATGATTTTAATTCCGAACTTTAATATTATGCAATTTCCTTATTATATCATGCATGTTTATCCTTGATTAACATGTCAACATGTCAGGAAACACTTGGATCGTAGTTGGGAAGAACATCCCGACCCGGGAAAGGCAAAGAGCTCACGGTTTACCCTCCACGAGAGGTGGCCGAATGCTCTCTTGCTCTTTTTGGGCAAGGAACAGTCTTCTTAGCCCGATCCAAGTTCGATTCCCGAGTTTCCTCGTGTTTTCCTACGTGCATGAAGCCGGTATTGTTTTATCGATTCCTTAAATAATATGTTTGTGCATGTTTACATGTTTGAATGTGTTATTTAAATCATGGCAATACCGACTTTCGTTTAATTGTATTATTCAACATGTTTGTTGCTTGAGTATGCGAGAAATGATTTGAAACGAGACGGGGAAAACTCGTGGAACCCAATGTGGGCCATGAGACCTCTCGGTTTTCTCCAAGGAGAAATGGCCGAGAGTCTTTTAGACTCGTACGGGTTGCACGAGTCTTCCTCTCCCCGTTTTAAGTCCGTTCTCGGATTTCGTGTACTTCGCAATCTACATTATTGTAGCAATATCGCATGAAAATGTCTTTTCCAAGCAAAACATGGATGGATTTGGGTATCGATTGGGTATCGATGACTCATTCAGGTCCATTCGGTTATGAGGGTATTTTCGGTCATTGGACCAAATTATCCTCGATCCTTATGGAATCGTCTTGGTCGCCGAGTCACGAATCGTTTTCATAATTAATGCATTCAGCACAACCCTTAAGCATTAATTTCACAAACGGGTTAATCGGGACGCTCACATGATTAAACCCACTTCACACTGATAAAGTTTACACGAATTGGCCATTAACTGATAACTCGCATCAATGAGTTGTCAAATGACGTTGGTGCCCTTTTCAAACTTATCAATTTCAAAACCCGAAACGCGCGGTCCGATGTAGCATGGACGTTTGGAAAGGGCTTCTGTTTCTCAACTTGAGTTTTTACCTGATTCCAAGTAACTCAGGTCAGGATACAGAATATCTTTCTTGATCGCTTCCGGGCAGATCGACCGGTTCTTTAACTTTTTCGGGGTTCTTGCACAACCCTGGACAATCCAGGGAATTGGTCGACACCGGCTACAGGCCGAGGTGGCCCGCACTATGATGTTTCCCCTTTTTTGAAAACAATTTTCAAATAAAGGGCAAAATCGTCTTTTCACAATTCAGCGACACCCCTAGGGTTAGCATGACAGAAACACTACAGTACGGGATAAGAACGGGCTACCTGCTTAGGTGCAAGTTCATCTGCATAGCCTTTTCTTATCTAACTGATGAGTTTCTGTCATCCTAACATAGACTCGGGTAACTAGAATGGTTATCTCTGTCAGAAAACATGCAAAATGCTAATTAACCTTTCACTCGACCTAACCAAACACTAGATAAGGGTTAGGAGGAATTCTAAATTCTAAATCTAGAGTCAAAACATGAGTTTGGCTAATTCAGTGGAAATTAAGTGTCACAATACAGAACAACTGTAAAAGCAATCCACACACAGGAAACTTGACTACGGACATCCGATATGTCAGGTTCTTAAACCAAAGCCGAATGCTAAAACATTAGCACGCATTTGTTTGTCTAGGATAGGATTTGCATGCCAAATTACCCCGGATTAACAATTTGCTAAAACACGTACATTTGACAGTAACAAACATTTTTTCTGTTATTAACATGTTGTGTGTTACCTTTTTGCACCTGTTTGCCATGCGGGTCGAGCCTGATCCCTAGGCCGAATAATATTAGGGTTCAACACCCTAATCATCAATCACAGGGTTCAATGCCCTAATCATCACTCATAGGGTCCAATGCCCTATTCAGTGAGAGTGTGCATCGAGTTCCAGTTTTTCGGTGTTTTCCTAAACTCACGGTGAGTTAGAGCGGAATAATAATCGAAATCGAGTCGACTGGAATTCGGCCATTTGTAATTTGTATTTATTGTTTTTTGAGAGCATTGTAAGAATTTTATTTTGTACATTCATTCTGTAAGAATTCCAGTCGGTGAGCGAACGGTCCGAGAGTCGAATTAATCGAATCGGTCTAATGCTTGCCCAGATACAAGTAAATCCAAGAACTCGTGGTTCTGGTTCACGCAGGGATTTAGCCTCCATGGTTCGATGAACTGTAACGCAAGATTGTGAAACAATTCCTCGACACACGGGTTTACTTCTCTCTCGGCTTCTCCACCGACATCGTTTAATTCATCAAAGTTACGGTGTCAAAACGTGTGAGTCGAGTGCACCCTAATTCATGCGGTAAATAAAACAAAATGCAAGCCTAGCAAACCAGAGTACCGAAAGGGCGTGCGGGATATAGGCCCGCGCGTAACATGAACCTCCGAACTCGGATTTTCCGGTTCCGCACAGACTAATGCCTTAACAACAACTAGGTGTTCCATACCCCTAGATCCGGGTAACTTATCCGCCCTCGACCTTCGGGTCGTAAAATGATAAGTGGCGACTCCTTCTCTCACGCGTGTTCGTCACGCGTCCCCATGGGGAGGTGGACACTCCCAAGCCACGCGATCCAAAAGCGTGTGATGCGGGCCCCGGCGAGAGTCCACATTCGGGTCCGTACAGGGTCCAACACCCCAAATCACCGAACACGAGGTCCAACACCCCCTCACACACTGAATGTGCGCAACCCGAATGCGGAATGGGATCTAACCTCGAGTCACCATTACGCTCGAAGTACAGCCTATGTGGAAGGCGACTTAGATTGGATGTGTGAATCGTGGTTAGATATCACCCGGAAGCTCGATCGGTCTAACGGTTACAGTGAGAATCAATCAATTCTCCTATCACCCGTCGGTCCGATCGGACCCGACCCCCAGCTCTTTGAGCTGCGTTGCTTTAATTTATTTATCGGTCATTCAAAACACACGGTGAGCCGGAGCGGAATATTGACCCAATGCAAACCGATCGAGATCGATTTACTTTATTCAGTTGTACTTTGTAATTATTCGAGTGTACATTGCGAGGATCTTATTTGTACATCTATTCATTCATTTGTAAGGATCCCCGATCGGCAAGCGAGAGGTTTGAGTGTCGAACCGGTCAAGTTGGTCTATTAATACCTAGAGACGAGTAAGCCCGAATACTCACGGTTTCGGCTCACGCAGGGAGTCGACCGCCATGGTTTGACGAACTGTAAACGTTAGGATAGTGAACCGACTCCTCAACGCACAAGCCTACTCATCTTTCGGGTTCTTGGCCTAACTTGATCAATTCATTGACATTACGGTGTCAAAACGGGCGAGTCAAGTGCAACCCTAAATCACGCGGTAAATAAACAAAACGGCAAGCCTAGCAAACTAGAGTACCGAAAGGGCGTACGGGATATAGGCCCGCATGTAATAGAACCCCCAAATTTGAAATTTCCGGTTCCGTATGACCATTGCCTTAGCATTTAGGTGTACCCTGTACCCCTAGACCCGGGCGACTCAATAGCCCTCGACCTACGGGTAGTAAACAGTAAGTGGCGACTCCTTCTTATGCGCGTCCATCACGCGTCCCCAGAAAGGTGGACACTCTCAAGCCGCGTTGCATAGGCTTCGCGCATGCGTGCCCCGCGTTACACAGCTTGGCGACTCCACTGGGGACATACTCAGTGGGTTCGGGCTCAATTCCGTTTGTTTGCTTGCATGTTTATTTATCGCTTTCCGTACATTTATTTTAAGCACATTTATTTCGCGCACGTTTATTTTACGCACTTGCATCGCATTAGTCTAGCGGGTTTCTAGGTACCTTGTCCGAAATCCCACGGGCACCAAAATAGGAAGCTAGGTTAGTCAGAGGTTCCGAGTAAGGGAACGGATCGAGTAGGCTATGCTACCGAACCGCCCCCCAAAGTTCCTCGCTCGATTTCATGGAATTCACACCCTTGTGTCGGGAGCCCCCATCCCTAGGCAGCACGATCCTTGTAGTACCAATCCATGCATCGTGCTATGCCTCCATGCAAGCCTTCAACCCGACTCCGACAACAGTCCATCGGGTCGACCTACGAGCCACTTGAGTCTTTTCCATTTCAAGAGCGATGTACATGTAATTTCTATTAAGCCGTGGGCATTTACTCTCTTCGCACACATGCATCATGCAGTTTTTAAAAATTAGGATGTCATTCATGTTGACGAGTCCTAAGCGGATTTTCCTGTCGTCTTGGTAAGGCACGCCTTGCTTGGCCTCCTGCCCGCGTCTCGACAGAGTCCGTCAGCTCACTAGGACCTTACCGACCCGCTACAAAATGAAAAACTCACCGGCCAACCACAACCTCAGAGGGAGCTTGTCCAAACTCGCGCCAAGCTGCAGAGATGCGGTCAGGAGCTCGCTCGAGCGAACGCCGCCCTGGAGAGGTCTAGGAAGAGGGCTCGAGGAGGCCCACACATGTACGCTAGGATAGATATCTCCGCAGGGTCCTCGCCTAGAACCAGTGCTTTCCAAGGCTACGCTCGCTCAAACTCCGAGTGTGATGGAAGATTGGCTTAAGGCTTTATTTTATAAAATTTACATTGCACTTTGAACATTTTGAGTTAATGTAAATGACAACATTAGCTTTTAAAATACACGCATTTCATGCATCCTATTCATTTACTGTTTTACATAACAGCTAACATTTCTACTCGCAGTTTTCACATTTTCACGACAATGCGTGCTGTGATCAGAGGCCGAATCTATCCCGTCCACCCACCCCGCACTACAGGCGAGCTAAGACCTCCTTCGCGGGTAGACCACCTACAATCTTCACCTTCCCTCCACGGCAAGGCGAGCCGTGGCCCGAGGGCCGACCCACCTCCTCAGGCAAAGCGAACTCCCTACTAATCCGGCGCAATCGAGCACGTCATCGCATGACCAAGTATACGTCCCTTCATGCTACCGAGTGCTTCCATCAGCACGATTGAGTGGGCTCTTTCGCGTCGTGCGAGCCCGCCCTTACCTTGCCCATGCACACACCCTCGGCGTGCTCGCACGACGCCTACCAAGCCAGTTCGCTCCTCTATGCAGTTGCATTCGAATTACGAATAGTTATTGTTCCTTCATTACTTTTCCTCTTCCCATTGCAGGAAATAACTGACAAGAAGGCAATTTGAACCTTGAACGACCATAATAAGGACAATGAACACTTCCCTTCCAACACCTTAGAACTTCGACACTGAATCCCAACCCTCCCTCCGCAAAAGATCACAGGCAACAACTCCGACGAACAGAGCATGACCCTGCCCACCCGCCGCGAAAGTCACTAGCACGGTCACATCTCCGACCGGAGAATGATCCCTGCCAACCCTCCGCTGTGGCCATCAACCAGCCACTGTGGCAACATACACTCTTCCCTAAACTCTCTTTTACATTTATTTATATGCATTCCCAAAGGAGCTTTCGGCATGAACGAATTCGTCACGGGGGCACTAGGATAGCCCCGAAGATGCCCTGTTGGTTTTGTCGGAATTGTTCGATTCGTTTGTCCTCATGGGATCCGGCTCCTCGAGCCTTCCCTAGGACGGCTGCGCATGCCAACCCGTAATCGGGGAAAGTACACCTATGTGGCCCCTAGCCACGGTCTGCCCACTCCAGGGTGGCAATAACTAGATCTCGGAATTGAGTGTCCTCCACGCGCGGCACCCCATGGGTCGCACGTTGGACAAGGGGATTTTTCCATGGGTCAACTCCATATTTCTTACCGCATATTCCACTGATCAATCACCTAATGCATCATCTTCTTTGTCATCTCTCACAGGGACACGCCAGTCACAAGCGAAGAACGATACACAGGTTCACATCTCCCTGAGAATTCCTCTCGGACCCTTTCCTCATACTTCGACGAGGGAGGTTTCCGACGAATACGTACCCCCCATGAAGCCGAAGACAGAGACAATCGAACAAACCATTCAACCTCGACGCGTGCGTCTCCACCGAGATCGAGCGACATTCCGGGGCAAATTGGGTCTTCCCCACTGTACAGAGCCATCACCGACAACATACAACGACAAGTCCTGGGGCAGGACACATTCGGCTTCAAGAGTGCCTATCATCCAAGGGGCACCCTCCACAGGAGCGATAATGCATGATCAGGAGTGGCGATTGCACAAGACGCCCGACACAGATCACAAAGACCGGGGCATCCCCATCCAACATTCACGGGAAGCAACTTCGATTACCCACACTCCCGGGGTAATTTTGTTTTCATTTTAGACAATAGGGGAAAACCATTTGTAAAGTTTGCAATGACAAATGACGTGAAGTTTGACTTTCGAGTACACAAGAGTCAAAATTTCAAAAAAAGCTGGCCCTCACAAAATAGGGCTAGGGCAGCAACAAGCAACAATTCTCCACGAGGTGAACCACACTAAAGCATCTCAGCAATACAAAGTCGAGGAGTTTCAAACAAAGACACGGGGCACAAAACAAACCCCAGCTGCAAGAAAAAAACTGAGTGAAAAGAAGAGGGAAAAACCCGCCAATGAAGAGAGAGAAAAGAAGCGGGAAAAACTTGCCAACAAAAAAAAAGGGCAGCGTCGAGGTTCGCCAAAAGATCCGGCGCCCGTAATCCCAAAGAAATCAACAAACCCTAACAAAAATGGGGGTAGCAGTCGCAACTCCTTGATGGAGACAGAATACCACGCACTCGGAGGTCGAATCTTTTGAACCCTTCGCCCTTGCAAACTCGAGAGACAAAAGAATCGAGCCCGCTAGGTCGAAAACCCCATTTGGAGGCGGCCTAGGCAAAAACTAGGGCAAAAGAGAGGCACGACCGGAAATCCCTTGTGGGCGGCCGTGGCAAAAGGAGAGCTTATCCCCTTTAGGTTGAGAGGTTCAGCCCCGAGGCGGGTGACCGTAGTAAAAGGAGAGTAAAATGAGAGATAAACAAAACAGTCACCCTGGACCTTCGCACACTACGCGGACCAAGGATCCCCAAGGGAAATGACCAGGTTATCTACTCCAACACGATCCCCGATCGGCTCTCCTACCTAACTTAACCGTCCAAGGCGGATTCTTCTTCAAGCACAGTGGGCGACCAAGCATGCAATCCAAACAGTTCAAGACAGTCAACACCAATCGAAGGACATAAGAGAATGGGGGGTACATCTCACGGAAGGCGTGAACCCGTGTATCCTTTCAGCCTTGGGCAACGTGCTCCCCAAGCTTTCTCTTTTCTCTTTGTCATTGCACAACTCCAAAATGGGTCACAACCACCCTTCAATCGGCTACCACAAAGCCAAAATCCTAGACATTTCTTTCCGGGAGTCTACTCATAACACTCTGGAAATGACTAGACCGAGGTCTAACCAAATTTGAACAAAAATTCCCCATGCGGGTTGCAAATGCAGCCGCCCTACGGCACCCTGATGAGAAGGGTCATAAGCTCACGGACGCCCGATAGAGCTGCTTGGGCACCTTTGAGAACGTCTCGATATGCCCATGCAAGGCCAATGGAGCCCCGAAGGCCTCGCATCGTGGCCTCTGAAAGCGGGACCCCCATTCGCATCACCAAAGCAAAAACTCTTCACGGGTCGCCCAGGCGACCCGAAACTGAAGAGCATGCGTCGCAAACACTTTCTTTTACCTATGCTTACAAATCGTTTATAATCCCATGACTTACTAATGATGTCAGGAACATAGGTTCAACAAACGCGGGAACTACAGCAGACTCTGATTCCCGATCCCTCGGGTACGTAGGTGCTCCACCCTAGAGCTCGAGTCCCAATCATAAGACCGGGGCATCCCCAACAAACAGGCAACCGCCCCAACAGCGGGACCAGTCTCCGGCAAATCAATGCCTTCACGGTCGCATACCTGATGCCATAGTCTAACAAATTCTTAATCGTGCGACAAATGGCGATTAGCGCCAACCACCGCGTCCCCACGGCACACCCGCGATATTTACTGCTTTCCGGACTTCGTCTCCAGTACTTCGAGTCAATCTTTACAGCTTTCCGGATTTCGCGTCCACATTTACTGCTTTTCGGACTTCGCGTCCACATTTACTGCTTTTCGGACTTCGCGTCCACATTTACTGCTTTTCGGATTTCGCGTTCACATTTACTGCTTTCTAGACTCCGCGTCCATATTTACTGCTTTCCACGGCTTCGCCCTAGTATTTTACTGCTTTCCACGGGCTTTGTCTTAGTATTCTACTGCTTTCCATGAGCTTCGCCCTAGTAATGTACTGCTTTCCACGGGTTTCGGCCTAGTATTCTACTGCTTTCCACGGGTTTCGGCCTAGTAATTTACTGCTTTCCACGGGTTTCGGCCTAGTATTCTACTGCTTTCCACGGGCTTCGACGTAGTAATTTATTGCTTTCCACGGGCTTCGGCCTAGTAATGTACTGCTTTCCACGGGCTTCGGCCTAGTATTTTACTGCTTTCCAAATGATTCGGCCTAGTAATTTACTTCTTTCCACGGGTTTCGGCCTAGTATTCTACTGCTTTCCACAGGCTTCGGCCTAGTATTCTAGGCTGCTTTCCACGGGTTTCGGCCTAGTATTTTACTGATTTTCACAGGCTTCGACCTAGTATTCTATTTCTTTCCATGGGCCTCAGCTTAGTATCTTATTGTTTTCCACGGACTTCAGCCCTATATATACCGCTTTGCGGGCTCAGGCCCCTCATGTACCGTTTCAAAATCCCCACCTCTCAACTCCGTTGCCATTTGTGACAGGTCCGTGCACTTGCACGGTTTTTCTCAGACATCTAAAGCGAAAGAACAAGCGTCTAAGGAAAGACGTCGGAGCAGTCGCTGGGACCAAAAGGGATGCTTCTCATAGTCTTTGGCTACATCCTCTAATCGAACATGCAACCAAAGAGGGGCAAACTGTCAGCACCCCATTTTGGTCATCCGACTCTAACAAAGGACTCTCGACAGAAGCTCGGGTTACTATTCATGACCCGGCAATCGGAGGCGAACGCTCGGACATAAGGGGGCACGGACTACGGAAGAGAAGTAGGCTCCATTAGAAAAGCCCAGAAGGGCAATCAAAAGGGCAGATAAACAACGAACCCCAAAACAGTAGAAGCCGGCACTGTGGCACTATTCATCGTCGGATCACCGGAGCGTCAAAAGATATCCAATATGGGACTCTAAAAATTCCTCTGGGTACCAGAATGACCAATGGCACCTCCGAGATCATTTCAGAAGCCTCATGCTTAAGTCGGGGCATTCCCGAACATTTGCAGACGCCTTCCTAACAGGGCTCTCGGGACGACTGATCCACGGACAAGTAAACGGCACCCGGAAACAAGCCTACACACACCCAATGACAACCAGGATCATGGAACAAGTTTCAGACCGCCTTTTGGAGTTCATCTTGGTCTCCTGAATGGATCCCGACCGGGAAAAAAAGGGCGTTTTCTGCGCAAAAGCATAGCCGGAGACCCTTTTAACGAATCGTCAACGCACGAAATCAGCGCTAATCAATCCCAGGGACATCAAGGGCTTGGGAGATAAGCCTTGATCACATTGCACGATCCGTTTAGGGTTCTCGAGTACCATTCGGCAGTAAAAGGACCCTTTTCAAACGGAATCTCGCGCTCAAAGCCTATTCAGGGGAATGTTGATGCCCAAACTCTGCACCACCCACTCCCAACAGCCCCCAGGGGCTAGGAAATCATTTCGATTCGGACCAAGAAAATCATACCGATCTCCCGAATGACATTTCAATGGTCACAAATGCCTCTCGACAAGCCTTCGTGACTCGTTTTTGACAAACGGAGATCACAGTGGTCTCTGAACACATCAAAACACTCGGGAAACACTGAGAAAGCCTCGTTTGCGGATTCTTAGGACGCCTCCGGATATTGATCTCTAGCCAAGGTCGGCGAGTCAACCGTTCTGCCCAAGACACAAAGCACACCGACGCGAGCAATACAGCACGCAGAGGTACGAACAGGCGACAGAAATGAACAACTTCGCCCCGATCATCCAAACGGGGCAAAGCCGGCTTTCGAGTCCCCGAGTCACCCGAGCATTCGCTTACAAGAAGCATGTCAATATTAGGCTCATTAAAATCATATTTACTCGTACATCGATAATCCGTCGTTCAAGCGAACCACAAAAATCGAATGCGTGACCAATCAAGTCTCGAGTTTCTTCCGGCTTTTCTCCTAATCAAGTGGGACCCTTGAGCTAGCCAAGCCAAGCCGAGCCAAGCCAAGCTGCAAGCCAAGGCTCCTCTCTAAAAGCAAGCCAAATGAGCCTCCACCACTCAAATTCAAAATATCTCTTACACCCATCAACTCCACTCTTCCATCCATCAACTCCACTCTTCCATCCATCATCTCCCATCAACCTTTTCAAGACAACTTCCCCTCCCTAATCCCTCTTAAAAATTCGGATCTCCTAAGCACTCCCCTCTAATTGCACTTTATTTCACTAATTATGCCTCATTAAGCCTCCTATAAGTTCCTATGCATCATTAACCTCAATGACAACTCAACTTCCATCACCTCTCTAGCTTTCTCACTCTAGGAAACCCTCTCCAAGTCCTCTCAAACTTCAGCACTTTCCAGAATTCGCACAGCCCAAGCACAGCCCGGCTCCAAGGCCGTTTTGCCCGAAAACTCAACCGTTTTCCGGCGACCGCCGCCCAACCCGAACCAACTTCAACCAAACTTCATACCCCACATGTCTTCGACCTCCCAAGTCCATTTCCGGTGTTAGTTTTGTGATTCAGAGCCTCCAGCATCCCGTTCCAGCCCAGTCCAGATTCGGGTCCATAGGGAGTTTTCCAGTTTCTAGGCGAGTTCTTCCTTCCCGACTTATCCGAGCTTCAACCAAACTTCATACCCACATGTATTCAACCTCCCGAGTCTATTTCCAGTGTTAGTTTTGTGATTCAGAGCCTCCAGCATCCCGTTCCAGCTCAGTCCAGATTCGGGTCCCTAGGGAGGTTCCCGGTTTCTAGGCGAGTTCTTCCTTCCCGACTTATCCGAGCTTCAACCAAACTTCATACCCACATGTATTCGACCTCCGAAGTCCATTTCCGGTGTTAGTTTTGTGTTTTAGAGCCTCCAGCATCCCGTTCCAGCCCAGTCCAGATTTGGGTCCCTAGGGAGTTTCCCGGTTTCCAGGCGAGTTCTTCCTTCCCATCTTATCCAAGCCTCAAACAAACTTCATACCCCACACGTATTCGACCTCCTGAGTCCATTTCCGACCTTAGATTTTTCATTTTGGAAGCTTCCAGCAGTCTGTTTTGCCCATGTCCAGAATCGGGCTCCCTAGACGATTTCACGGCTTCCCGGGCTTCCTCGATGCCATTCCTACCCACGACCATGACGAGTCGTGCCATCACTTTCTAAGGGTTCCTCATGACCCTCAGTCTCCCCCGTGACGAGGTGGTCGCGGGCCGAGAGCCGTTCAGCCGAGCAAGACCTCATTTTCCCTTTTATTCTCCGGGTAAATTACAAAAAAAACCCAAGTTTTGCAAAATGTCTCAATTTTGTCCTAAATTTTGTTTTGTAACAGAAAAAACCATAAGTTTTCTAAAATGTCTCAAAAATGACCTCCGTTATAACTTCCGTCAATTTTTGCCTACGTGTGACCTACGTGGACTGTTAAAGGGACCCACCATTAGCAACAAAAATTGACGGAAGTTATAACGGAGGTCATTTTTGAGACATTTTAGAAAACTTATAGTTTTTTTTTGTTACAAAACAAAATTTAAGACAAAACTGAGACTTTTTACAAAATTTGAGTTTTTTTTTTGTAATTTGCCCTAATTCTCCTTACCGGGTTTTTTTTTGTGAACTTATCAGTTCTTTCTTTGAGTTTCTGGGTTTGTTCGAGCTTTGGAACCCTATCATTTCATCATAGACACTTCAAGAAGTCCCTTAGGAGTCGGAGGAACCCGAGCCAGCTTGGTGCAACACCCAGAGCCCCCCTTTGCAGCCGTTTCAACCCAAACAGCCCAGTCGGGTCTGTTCCTCTGGTTTTCTTTTCTGACCCAAACTTTGCAGGAACATACAGGTCAGCTCGGGTTGAACCACGCTACGAGCCACCTATCACCATGATCCTCAGTCAGTTAGGACTCCAATGCCACCAACCTTCCATCAAAAGGCCACCAGGAACCTCCTATAGAGCCTTTTCTTTATCGGGTGCCATTCGGGTCTGTTTTGCCCTGACTGGGTCATTTTATTTTTTACTGATCGGACTTTGCTTTTGATTTCCAGTAAATCTACACTTGCAATCTTCACGAAAATAGCGCATGCGTGATCCTCAGTCTCTTGGGAATTCAACGCAACCGACCTTGCGCGAAAAGGCCACCCCAATCAACCGGTACAGCCCCGACAAGTCGGACTGCCAGCCGACCCGACTTGACCAATTCGAGTATGTTCATTCCAGGGGGCAAAACCGACTTCCCGAACCCATTTTTTCGAATTTCCTCGGCTTTTCCCGTATCCCGGGGCTAGGTATAATCATTCCCGACTTAGAGAAGTTAAGACTTTTACGTTCTCTTTGCGTTTGTGGGGCGATAAGGTGGTCCATGACTGATTCGCATGCAAGTTTATGTTTTTATGTGTTTTTACATCATATTATGCATGTCTTCATCGTATACAGTGCTTGCATGTCGAGAAATAGTTTGAATCATAGTCGAGGAGACCTTGCTAGCTCGGGCAAGCCAAAGGAGCCTCTCGGCCTTGTACGGACCCGAATGTGGACTCTCGTCGGGGCCCGCATTGTGCTCTTTTGGATCGCGCGGCTTGGGGGTGTCCACCTTCCCGTGGGGACGCGTGACGGACACGCGTGAGAGAATGAGTCGCCACTTATCATTTTACGACCCGAAGGTCAAGGGCGGATAAGTTACCCTGGGTCTAGGGGTATGGAACACCTAGTTTGTTGTTAAGGCATTGATCTGTGCGGAACCGGAAAATCCGTGTTCGGGGGTTCATGTTACGTGCGGGCCTATATCCCGCACGCCCTTTCGGTACTCTGGTTTGCTAGGCTTGCATGTTTTATGATTTACCGCATGAATTAAGTTGCACTCGGCTCGCACGTTTTGACACTGGAGATCCGGTGAACCAAACGATGTCGGTTGAGAAGCCGAGAGAGAAGTAAACCCGTATGTCGGGGAGTTGGTTCACAATGTTGCGTTAAGTTCATCGAACCATGGAGGTTGAATCCCTGCGTGAACCAGAACCGCGAGTTCTTGGATTTACTTGTATCTAGGCAAGCATTAGACCGATTCGATTAATTCGACTCTCGGACCGTTCGCTCACCGACTGGAATTCTTACAGAATAAATGTACAAAATAAAATCCTTACAATGCTCTCGAAAACAATAAATACAAATTACAAAAGGGTCGAATTCCAGTCGTTTCGCGTTCGGTTATTATTCCACTCTAACTCACCGTGAGTTTAGGGAAAAGACCGAAGAACTGAAATTCAATGGACGCTCTCACTGAATAGGGCGTTGGACCCTGTGAGTGTTGATTAGGGTGTTGGACCCTGTGATCGATGATTAGGGTGTTGAACCCTAATATTATTCGGCCTAGGGATCAGGCTCGACCCGCATGGCAAACAGGTGCGGAAAGATAACACGCAACGTTAATAACAGACAAGGTGTTTGTTATTGTCGTGTTTACGTGAATTAACAGATTATTAACCCAGGGGTGTTTTTGCAAGCAAATGCCATATGCTAAACAATCAAACATGTACCAATGTTTTAGCATTCGGCTTTGTTTTGAGAACTTGACAAAGAGAGTCAAATCTCAGGTGTGTGGATTGCTTTTACAATTGTTCTATATTATGACACTGAATTTCCACTGAATTAGCCAAACTCGTGTTTTGACTCTAGATTTGGAATCTAGAATTCCTCCTAACCATTATCTAGTGTTTGGTTAGGTCGAGTGAAAGGTTAATCAGCATTTTGCATGTCTTCTGACAGAGATAACCGTTCTAGTTACCCGAGTCTATGTTAGGATGACAGAAACTCATCAGTTAGATAGTAAAGGCTATGCAGATGAACCTGCACCTGAACAGGTAGCCCATTCTAATCCCGTACTGTAGTGTTTCTGTCATGCTAACCCTAAGGATGTCGCTGAATTGTGAAAAGACGATTTTGCCCTTTATTTGAAAATTGTTTTCAGAAAAGGGGAAACATCGTAGTGCGGGCCACCTCGGCCTGTAGCCGGTGTCGACCGATTCCCTGGATCGTCCAGGGTTGTGCAAGAACCCCAAAAAAGCCAAAGAACCGGTCGATCTGCCCGGAAGTGATCTAGAAAGATCTTCTGTATCTTGACCTGAGTTACCTGGAATCAGGTAAAAACTCAAGTTGAGACACAGAAGCCCTTTTCAGACGTCCATGCTACATCGGACTGCGTGTTTCGGGTTTTTAAATTGATAAGTTTGAAAAGGGCACCAACGTCATATGACAACTCATCGACGCGAGTTATCAGTTAATGGCCAATTCATGTAAACTTTATCAGTGTGAAGTGGGTTTAATCATGTGAGCGTCCCGATTAACCTGTTCGTGAAATTAATACTTAAGGGTTGTGCCGAATGCATTAATTGTGAAAACGATTCGTGATTCGACGACCAAGACGATTCCATAAGGATCGAGGATAATTTGGTCCAATGACCGAAACTACCCTCGTAACCGAATGGACCCGAATGAGTCATCGATACTCGAATCCATGCATGCTTTGTTTTGAAAAGACATTTTCATGCGATATTGTGACAATAATGTAAATTGTAAATTACACGAAAGCCGAGAACGGACTCAAAACGGGAAGAGGAAGTCTCATGCAACCCGTACGAGTCTAAGAGGCTCTCGATTACTTCTCCTTGGAGATAGCCGAGAGGTCCCATGGCCCGAATGGGGTTCCACGAGGTTTCCCCGTCTCGTTTCAAATCATTCCTCGCATGCTTAAACGTCAAACATGATAAATGACACGATTAAAAGAAAATCGGTATTGCCATGATTTGAATAACGCATTCGAACATGCAAACATGCGCAAACAAGTTATTTAAAGAATCGATAAAACAATACCGACTTCATGCATGTGAGAAAATACGATGAAACTCGGGAATCGAACTTGGATCGGGTCAAGAAGATCGTTCCTTGCCCGAAAGGAGCAAGAGAGCACTCGGTCACCTCCCTCAGAGGGAAACTCGTGAGCTCTATGCCTTTCCCGGGTCGGGATGTTCTTCTCGACTACGATCCAAGTGTTTCCCGACATGCTAGCATATAAATCGAGGATAAATATGCATGGTATAACATGGAAAGTGCATAAATATTAAAACTTGGAAATAAAACATACATAAAACCCCTTATAACTCCATAAACGCAATGAGAATGTAAAAGTTCTAGCTCCTCTAAGTCGGGAATGGCCATACCTAGTCCCGAGATGCGGGATGGGACCTTCAAGAGTCGGGTTGGACCGTTGATGGGTCGGATTTGGGCTGTTTTCGTTGAACAGACCCGAATGGCATCAAACAGACCCGGCTGAAATACTGGACAGACCCGACTGGCACAAGTCGGGTCGGACGTCGCCACGGAGGCTCCCAATGGAATTTTGAGGCAAGGTCAGTGGCTCCTGACTCCTAACTGACCCCCGGAGGTGACTGTGGTGGTCGTTTGGTCCCAGAGTTATCGGGTCGACCCGTACAGCCCTGCAAAAATCACGGAAAACAGAGCACGTCTGGAAATTCGGACCCGTCTGGCACCAGTCGGGTCGGACGTCGCCACGGAGGCTCCCGATGGAATTTTGAGGCAAGGTCAGCGGCTCCTGACTCCTAACTGACCCCCAGAGGTGACTGTGGTGGTCGTTTGGTCCCAGAGTTATCGGGTCGACCCGTACAGCCCTGCAAAGATCACGGAAAACAGAGCACGTCTGGAAATTCGGACCCGTCTGGCACCAGTCGGGTCGGACGTCGCTACGGAGGCTCCCGATGGAATATTTGAGCAAGGCCAACGGCTCCCGACTGCTAACTCATCTCTGGAGGGGGCTGCGGTGGTCGTTTTCCAAAAAGAGTCCTGGATCAACCCGATCTACAAGAAAACCGTATAAACAGTCAGAAATTTCGACCCGACTGGGCAGTCGGGCTGTTTCTTCTTTCTGGGGTTAAACCGACGGGTTTTTCTTGGATTTCTTGACTCCTTGACACCCTAGGGTTGTGTGGGGAGGTGTTTGATGGGTTTTGGTAGCTCAAACCGACTTGGAAAGGCTTGAAACCTGGTTTGACATTTTTGACCCGAGAAGGACCACATCTGTCCAGATTTTGTTCAAGGCTGGTTCTATGGCTTAGAGGCTTCACACTTAAAATCTAAGTTCAGAAATGGATAGAGGGGGTCAAAAACATGTGGGATATGAAGTTTGGTAAAGTTTGGATTTAAGCCGAGATGGATTCCGACTTAAGACTTTGCCCGGTTTTGCTTAGTTTCTGCTTGCTGGAAATGGCTGAAGCTTGCTGCGGTTTGCTATGGAGTTTGAGAGCTTTTGAAGAGTGAGAAATGCTAGAGAGAGAGTGCTTGAAGGTGTATGATTAAGTTAATGACTTAGAAAGTATATATAGGCTATGCTTAAGTGCAATTAAGTGTGAAAAAGCTTGATTAAGGGCATGCTTATGGGGATCCGAATTTGCTAGGCAAGATAAGGATGAATCTCCTCCATGCATTCTTCATAAAGATGAGCCAAGAAGCATTAATGGCATGGAAGTGAAGTTGGAGTGTAATCTTGGAAGACTTGAAGATATTTTGGTGCAAGTGTGCAAGAGAAGACAAGAGGCAATGGAGAGGGCGGCAATGGCAAGGGATGGTTGCCCTTGGGCAACCCGTGGGCCCTACGGCCGAAGATGAGAAATCAGGAGAAAGCTCGGGTCTCAATTGGTCGCGCATTCAAAGTTCATGGTTCGAATTGAACATCGAATTATCGATATGCGCGAGGAAACGGGTTTAATGAGCCCGAGATTGGCATTTTTCATGGAGAAATGCCCCGGAAGCGTATGAGGCTCGAAAGCCGGTTTTGCTCATTGCAGGTGACCAGAGCGAAGTTGTCCGCTTCTGACAGCATATCTTGTGTCTGCATCTCACGTTGGTCATTTTGACATAAATTGTCAGACAACGTGAACAATTGTCCCTTAAGCCGGTAATGCTAACGTGGGGCTGGAGACGTCCTAGGAGGCCGAAACTGGATTTCTCAGAATGATTTCTGAGTTGCTTGGGCACTCCGGAGATTACTGTGATCTCTGTTTGTCGAGATTAGACCTCCAAGGACTTGAAAAGTGTATCTGAGACCTCTAAAGCACTGCTCGGGAGGTCTAGATGAGTCGTATGATTTATTCCGACAATTCCACATTGAGCCTTGAGAAGACTAGCATGGTGTAAGGTAGACACCCGGCGTCAAGTTTCCGTAAAAAGGACCTCCGGATATGCATTTCTATTGAAAATGACCATTTCCGCTCCTCGGAGGTTACTCGGGAAACTGAAAAGGGTTTTGCTGTCTGTTTTGCCCAATTGTGAATGTCTGCTAGAGTTTTCAGGGCAATGCGGTATGAACTTCGTTTGCCGTAATTCCATCAGACCATTCTCCGGCTATGCTCTTCCGAAGAGGGGTATGCTTGTTTTGACGTTCGGAAGTCATTTGAAGTGTCTGTGTGTCTTCCAAGAGACAATCTGAAGCATTGTTGATGTTCTGTGTGCTGGTGGGGCATGGCAGCGTCTGATATTTGGAATTAACTTTTCTCCAGGAAACCGGCATTTTTGGACTTTCACTGAAAAGTTGTCTGTATACAGAAAGTTGTTATGTATAGAGCAGATGATTTGCAAAATGCCTTTGGGGACACTTTTCATCTATTTGGCATTGAAGTGGATTTTTGGAGTCCAATATTGGCTATCTTCCGACGATCAAGCGAACTATCGGAAAATAGTACCGTCCGTGTGATATACTGAAAATGCCGGTTTTGGACATTGTTGAGCTCTCTGGTCACTTTGTTGCTGCTTGCTGACCCCTGGGGTCCTTCTGTCAGGTGTATGTGTCATTTGCCTGATTTCGCCAACTTGAGGATGAATATTGATTTCTTGCTCTGCCGAGCCGTTTTCTGTATTCTGCTCAAGTCGTGGCTTGGATCATTGCTAATAATGTAATTTGAATGAGTGAGCCAAAATGGGGTGCTGACAGCTTGCCCCTCTTTGATTGCGAGCTCGAGTAGAGGATGCAGCCAAAGACTTCAGAAGCACCCCAGTTTGATAGCAATGATCGATGTGAAATTTCCTATATGGCCTTCTCTTTTTTGCTTTGGATATGTGGGATGTTGTACCTAATAAAAATGAGATATAGTGAGATGCGCACAATGGACGTGTAGAGTCCGGAACAGAGCTGGGATAGGCATTTAAAATCGGGATTGACCCGAAGGGGATTGACCCCAGTGCTAGAATTAAAGCCGCATGGGATGCAATGCAGAATGAAAATGCTTGCAGAAAGTAAATGCAAACGCTGGGGAGTTGCATGAGGAGTGGAAGGAATCATTGTGATTCCTCCATTACTGAGCTTTTTTGTACTGCAATCAATGTTGTAGCAGAATGCTTCGTTGCTTGCCAACTGATTGTAATGCCACTGAGTGCATGGAGTATTTGTATCATTTGAGAACGAGACTCAGTCTTGTGGAAACCTAAAGTTGGGACTCGGCCCTATGAGAGATCTATCGATGGGACTCAGCCCTATAAAAGATCAAAGGAAGGGACTCGGCCCTGGGGGGATCTAACGACGGGACTCGGCCCTACGGAAGATCAAAGGAAGGGACTCGGCCCTGAGGGGGATCTAACGACGGGACTCGGCCCTACGGAAGATCAAAGGAAGGGACTCGGCCCTGTGGGGGATCTAACGAAGGGACTTGGCCCTACGGAAGATCTAGCGACGGGACTCGGCCCTACGGAAGATCAAAGGAAGGGACTCGGCCCTGTGGGGATTAAACGAAGGGACTCGGCCCTACGGAAGATCAATGGAAGGGACTCGGCCTTGGGGAGGATCTAACGACGAGACTCGGCCCTACGGAAGATCAAAGGAAGGGACTCGGCCCTGTGGGGATCTAACGAAGGGACTCGGCCCTACGGAAGATCAATGGAAGGGACTCGGCCCTGTGGGGATCTAGGAAGGGACTCGGCCCTACGGAAGATCAATGGAAGGGACTCGGCCCTGTGGGGGATCTAACGAAGGGACTCGGCCCTACCGAAGATCAAAGGAAGGGACTCGGCCCTGTGGAATCTAACGAAGGGACTCGGCCCTACAGAAGATCAAAGGAAGGGACTCGGCCCTGGGTGGGGGGATCTAACGACGGGACTCGGCCCTACGGAAGATCAAAGGAAGGGACTCGGCCCTGGGGGGATCTAAGGAAGGGACTCGGCCCTACGGAAGATCAATGGAAGGGACTCGGCCCTGTGGGGGATCTAACGAAGGGACTCGGCCCTACGGAAGATCAATGGAAGGGACTCGGCCCTGTGACTGTCGTTGTGAAGCTGTAGTGCTGTAGGTGTGTAGGGCAGATGTTGCCCCAAGAGTGCTGATTCGTTGGAGGTCGATGTTGCTGCTGGGGCGGTTGCGCTTTCCTGATAGCTGGCTTTGCTGTTGAGCAACTGTGCTTTTGCTGGTGATGTCTCCACCGCGCGATGATTTTTGCTTTGCGAGATGCCTTGTGCTGAGGGACTCGAGCTCTGGGGTGGAGCGCCTACTTATCCCGAGTGGTCGGGAATCAGAGTCTGCCGTAGTTCTTGCGATACGGTACCTGTAATCGTGGCATCACTCGTAAATCACGTGAGAAATACTAATGCAAGATAAACACAAGTAAGCATAAGAGGTCATTGCAACACGCAGATCTTCAGTTTCGGGTCACCTAGGCGACCCGTGAAGAATTTTGCTTTAACAGTGCAGATGGGTCTCGTTCTCGGAGGCCTAGATGCGAGGCCTCTATGGGCTCCCGTTAGCTATGTATTGGGCATATCGAGACATCCCCGACAATGCCCTAGCAGCTCTATCGGTTGTTCGACGCACCCGTCGGCTTTTAACCCTTCTCAATAGGGTACCGTAGGGCGGCTGCATTTGGAACTCGTTTTGGGGATTTCTATTCAGATTTGGTCAGACTCGGTCTGACCATTTCCAAAGCGTTATGACTAAACTCTCGGAGAGGAATGTCTGGGATTTTGGCTCTGTGATAGCCTGTTGAAGGGTGGCTGTGACCCATTCGGAGTTATGCAAAGACAAAGTGAAAAGAGAAAGCTTGGGAAGCACGTTGCCCCCAGGCTAAAAGGATACACGGGCTCACGCCTGTAGTGAGATGTACCCCCATTTTCCTTCGTCCTTCTGTTGTGTAAGTTATACCGAACTGCTTGGATGGCGTATTCAGTTGTCCACTGTGATTGAGGAAGGTTCCCTCTTGGACGGTTGAATGGTATTGGAGAGCCGATCGGGGATCGTGTTGGAATAGATAACCTGGCCACTTCCCTTGGGGATCCCTTGTCCACACGATGTGTGAGAGACTAGGGGGCAATTTTATCTATCGCTCGTTTTGCTCTCCTTTTGCTACGGTCACCCACCTCGGGGCCGCACCTCTCAACCTAAAGGGGAAGAGCTCTCCTTTTGCCACGGCCGCCCCAAAGGGTTTTCGGTCGTGCCTCTCTTTTACCCTATCTTTTGCCTAGGCCGCCCTAAAAGGGGTTTTCGACCTAGCGGGCTCGATTCTTTTATCTCTCGAGTTTGCAAGGGCGAAGGTTTTGAAGGATTCAACCTCCGAGTGCATTGTTTTCTGTCTCCGTCAAGGAGTTGTGTCTGCTGCTCCCCTTTTTTGTCGGGGTTTATTGACTGCTTTTGAATTGGCGGTGCCGGTGCTTTTGGTGAACGTCGGCGTTGCCTTGTTTTGTTCATTGGCGGGTTTTTCCCGCGTCTTTTCTCTCTCTCTTCATTGGCGGGTTTTTTTCCGCTTCTTTTCGCTCTGTTTTTTTTCTTGCAGCTGGGGTTTGTTTTGTGCCCCATGTCTTTATTTGAAACTCCTCGACTTTGGATCGCCGAGGCCGCTTTGGTGTGCTTCGCCTCGTGGAGACTCGTTGCATGTTGCTAGCCCTATTTTGTGAGGACCGGCTTTCTGGAAAGTTTGACTCTTTTGCACTTGGAAGTCGAATTTCGTGTTATTCGCCCTTACAAGCATTGCATGTGAATTTCCCCTGTTGTCTAGGAAAAGAAAATGTCAAATTGCCCCATGTGGAATAGGAAACCGAGGTTGCCCCGGTGTGAATGTTGATCGGGGATGCCCCGGTCTTCATTTTATGGAAGTGGCCTATGGCAGGCGCCTTGTGCGATGTCTCCGATCATCTCTTGCTGTTCTTCACAGTGCGTACCTCTTGGAGGGTGCACGTTGTTGAAGCCAATGGATATTCGAGGAAGACTGCTGTATCGATGCTGAGTGATTCACTCAATTGTCCTTGTCTTTGGCTTCATAGGGGGTACCTCATCGTCGAACACCTCCCTTGTCAAAGTATAAGGAAAGGGTCCGAAACAAGTTCTCGAGGAAGCGTGAACTCGCGCATCGCTCTTCGCCTGTGGTCAATGTGCCCCTGTGAAGGATGACAAAGAAAACAATGCATTAGGCGATTATGCGGGGCGATATGTGGTAAGAAATATGGGGTGGACCCATGGGAAAATCCTTTTTGTCCCACACGCGACCCATGGGGTGTCGTGTGTGGATGACATTTGTTTCCGGGAATCTAGTCATCACCACTCTGGAGTGGTTAGACTATGACTGAGGTCACATAAGCATGTTTTCCCTAATTGCGAGTAGGCATGCGCAGCCGTCCTAGAGAAGGCTCGAGGAGCCGGGTCCCATGAGGACAGGTGAGTCGAACAGGTCCAACAGATCTAATAGGGCGTCTTCGAGACTGTCCTAATGCTCCATTGAAGGATTTGTTCATGTCGGAAGCCCATTTATGTGAATGCATTTGAATGAAAGCAACAGAGAGTTTAAAGGAAACTGCGCGTGTTGCCCCAGTGTTTAGTCGACAACCACAACGGAGGTGGATGAGATCCATTCTTTGATCGGAGGCATGACCGTGCTGGTCTGCGATCGAGAGTTGGGTCATGCTCTGTTTGTGGAGCTGTCACTTTCGGTCTTTGCAGTGGAAGGATTAGACTTGCTCCTCGAAGTATCGCTTGGATGAATTTGAATCCAAGTCGATTTTGGATTTCAGATGAGCCTGAAAGCAGTAAATGCGAGGTGTCAAAACCTGAAAGCAGTAAATGCGGGGCCGGAGCCCAAAAGCAGTAAATGCGGGGCTGGGGCCCGATGCAAGGCCGAAGCCCGATGCGGGGCTGGAGCCCGATGCGGGGCCGAAGCCCAATGCAGTAAATGCAGGGTTGATAGGAAAGTGCAAGAGATGCAAAAGCAAAGGTCAATGCTGAGAAACAGCGCAGGGCGCTGCAAAGCAGTGACTTTGATTTGCTTGTGATCTTCGTGGAGAGAGGGTAAGAACTCAGTGTTGACATTCCAAGGAGCTGGATGAGAGACGTTTGTTGTCTCAATTGTGGTCGCTCAGTATTCAGGCTGTCTTCTTGTTGAGAATTTCCTGCAATGGGAAAAGAAAACAATGAAGGAGCATGAACTGTTCAGGATTTCAATGCAAGAGTGTAGGGAACGAACTGGCCTGGTAGGTGTCGTGCGAGCACACCGAGAGACATGCATTGATTCTTTGAGCGTGCTTGCATGAGTTAGTGTGAACATGCTTGGACATGTTTGAGGCACGCTTAATCGTTGGTAGATGCGTGGGGTCATGTGGAGAGATGTGCGTCCAATCACGCGGTGACACTCTCTGTTAGGAAGAAGTTAGTGTTAGTTAACTTCGCCTGGGAAGGTTGATCGGCCCTCGGGCCACAACTCGTCTTGCTGTAGAGGAAGAGTGAAGGCCGCGAGTGGCCTGCCCGCGAAAGTGGGCACGACTCGCCTATCGTGCGGGGTGGGTGGCCGGGCTGGACGGCTTCTGGTCATAGCACGTCTCGCCATGGAGAGGTGAAGACCGCAAGTGGTTTACCCGCAAAGGTTAGCACAACTCACATGTCGTACGGGACATGGTAGTTGCTGTGCAAACATCGGATGCAGGCAATGTATGAGTTTTCAAAAGCTAATGTCGTTGCATTGATTTGATTCAAGTTCCCAGATTTACGAAGATGGTTCATTTGAAAAAGGGAACTTAAGCAATAAACCAATGCAATGTACTAGTTTGTTTGAAAACATGCATACAGTGCAGAAAGAATAAATTATAATTGTATCTGTTACAATGTACATCGCTCATTGTAGAAAAACAACAAAAGGCCCGCCTAAAAGAAAACTAGGGGCCGACTCAAAGACTCGACTTTGGGTCGGTTGACGGCATGAAGGTTTATTTTGGTCCAGCATGACGGTCCCTGTTTATGCATGGTTTAGGTACTGCCGGGATAGCAACTAACTAGGGATGGGGGCTCCCGACTCAAGGGTATCAATTCCTTGAAATCGGGCGGGATTCTTTTCAAGGCCTAAGCGACAGTCGAACCGCGCGCCGTACCCCTACTTCGAACCCCTGTCTAACCTAGCTTCCTAGATTGCCGCTCGTGGGATTTCAAGCGTGGTACCTAAATCCACTAGAATGATGCAATGCAAGTACAGAAAAGTAAATATTCGTAAAATAGATAAGCGAAAAATTGCGGGAAGCGGTAAATGAACATGCAAGCAAGCAAACGAATCGAGCCTGAACCCACTAAGTATGTCCCCAGAGGATTCGCCAAGCTGTACGGACCCGAATGTGGACTCTCGTCGGGGCCCGCATTGCGCGCTTTTGGATCGCGCGGCTTGGGGGTGTCCACCTTCCCGTGGGGACGCGTGACGGACACGCGTGAGAGAAGGAGTCGCCACTTATCATTTTACGACCCAAAGGTTGAGGGCGGATAAGTTACCCTGGGTCTAGGGGTATGGAACACCTAATTTGTTGTTAAGGCATTGATCTGTGCGGAACCGGAAAATCCGTGTTCGGGGGTTCATGTTACGTGCGGGCCTATATCCCGCACGCCCGAAAGGAGCAAGAGAGCACTCGGTCACCTCCCTCAGAGGGAAACTCGTGAGCTCTATGCCTTTCCCGGTGTCAACACCCTATTTTGGCCCACCGGCTTCCCACACGAGGATTTCCGACCGAGGCCCGGGACACTATTCATGACCCAGCAATCAGAGGCAAATAGGCGGGCACGGGGTCATGAGCAATAGGTGAAGAGCACGGTTCACTGAGAAAAGTCGAAGAGAGCAGTCGGAGGAACTTACAGGCGAAGAATCTCGAAAACAGCGGAGCTGGCACTGTGGCACTATTCACCACCGAGTCACCGAAGCACCGAAAGGTGCCTAATATGGGACTCCAAAAATCCCTCTCAGTGCCAAAGTGACCAATGACACGTCCGGGCGCATTTCCGGGGCATCCTGCTTAGGCCGGGACACCCCGATCTCTCACGGACTCCTTTTCTGACAGGGCTCCCGGGGCCCGATCCACTGACAAGTGAACGGCACCCCAAAACGGGCCTACAGGCACCCAGGGACTACCGGGGTCATGGAGCAAGCTTCATACGACCTTTCGGAAATCTACGGGGTTTCCCGAGGGACGTTTCAATGGGAGCAAATGCCTCCCGGTGAATCTTCGGGGCACATCCATTGAAAACAGAGATCACAGCGATCCCCGAACGCCTCAAGACATTCGGGGAACACTGAGAAAGCTCTGGTCACAAGTCCCTAGGTCTTCCCGGGGCAACGATCTTCGGTCGGAGACGACGAGCCAACGATCCCCCACGAGGCAAAAAGGGTCACCGAAACGAACATTAAGGTGCACAAAGAGCAATCGGGGACCGGGGATGCTCAACTCCACTCCGAACGTCCGTTCACACGACGTATGGCGATATTGGGCTCATTCAAATCCTCTTCGTTCAAGCATTCCAAATCTATAAATTAATCGGACATCGGAGACCGGACGCGCGTTCAATCAAGTCTCAAGCTTTTTCCGGCTTTTCTCTTATTCGAATGGGACCCACAGCTCAGCCAAGCCAAGCCACCAAGCCGCGGCTCAACCCCAAGCCACGGCTCAATCTCCAAGCCGCGGCTAAAACCCAAAATTCGGTGGCTCCAAGCTTCAAGAAGCTCCCCCCTCCACACATTTCAAATCCTTCTTACACCCATCACTTCCTATCACTTCCCCATCACCTCCCATCAACTTTCCCTTCTCTTCCTTTCCCCACACTCAACAAGACAACTTCCCCACCCTAATCTTCCCTCCAAAATTCGGAACCCCTAAGCTCCCCCCTCTAATTGCACTTAAACTCACTAATTTGGCTCATTAAGGCATCCTATAAGTGCCTAATTGCAAGACACTTTAATCACAACTCAACTTCCATCATCTCTCTAGCTTTCTCACTCTAGGAAACCCTCTCCAAGCCCTCTCAACTTCAGAACATTTCAGCAATTCGTCCAGCCTCCCCTCAACCCGAAACCAAGGCATAATTGCCGGAAAACTCAACCGTTTTCCGTCGACCGCCACCCAACCCGAACCAAACTTCATATCCCATATGTATTCGACCTCCCGAGTCCATTTCCGGTGTTAGTTTCAGCATTTGAAGCTCCCAGCATGCAGATCTAGAACATTTTAGAATCGGGCCTCTAGGTACTTTCTCGGTTCCTAGGCGAGTCCCGCCCCCCAACTTTGCTCGAGCCTTGACCAAACTTCTTACCCCACATGTTTTCGACCTTCTAAATCCATTTCCGAACCTAGTTTTAGCATTTGAAGCCTCCAACACACCGTTTCAGCAGGTAGCAGAAACAGTGCAGAAACGGGTTTCCATGGCCACCTCGGGATCCTTGGCACGCCATTTCTTCCCACGACCATGGAGAGTCGTGCCATCACTTCATAGGGGTTCCTCACAACCCTCACTCTTCCTCGTGACAAGGTGGTCACGTGCCGAGAGCCGTTCAACCGTGCACCACCGCCTTTTCTCTCCTTTCTCCCTTCACAGATTTTTCCAGTTTTTTTTACCGGTTTTCTTTGCATCTTCCAAGAAAATAGACATGTCTAATCCTCATGAAACCACTGCAGGTATGATCCTCACTCAGTTAGGAGTCCAATGCCACCGATCTCGCACCAAAAGACCACCGGGAGCCTCCCGTAGAGTCGTTTCTTCATTGGGTGCCAGTCAGGTCTTTTCCTCTGGTCGTCTTTTCTAACCCGAACTTTGCAGGGATACACAGGTCAGCTCGGGTCGAATCTCGCTACGAGCCACCCATCACCGTGCTCCTCACTCAGTTAGGAGTCCAATGCCACCGACCTTGCATCAAAAGACCACCGGGAGCCTCATGTGGAGCCGTTTCTTCATCGGGTGCCAGTCGGGTCTGTTTTGACCCGACTGGGTCTGTCCTTTTTTTACTGACCCGACTTTGTTTTTGATTTCCGGAAAATCTACGGATGCTCTCCTCCCGAAACTACCACAGGAGCGATCCTTAGTCTCTTGGGAATCCAACGCAACTGGCCCCGCGCGAAAATTCCATCCCGATCAACTGGTACAGCCCCGACATGCCAGACTGCCAGTCGGGTCTGCCAGTCGACCCGACTGCACCGGTTCGGGTCTGTTCGTTCCAACCGAGTCTCCCGACTCCCTTTGCCACTTCTCCGACTCTTTCCTCGTGTTCCGAGGCTAGGTAACATTCCTCTACGACTTAGAGAAGCTAGGATCCCCGATGTTTGCTTGTTATGAAGTGTTAATGTGATTTATAAACCGGAAAGCATGAAAGTTGCTATTTTTCTTCTAGATCCGGACTTTCTCATGCCTTTCCATGCACGTACGTCCATCATATTCCATTTATGTGCTCATATCATATCCGTATGATGCATAAGTT
Organism: Punica granatum; assembly: GCF_007655135.1. Taxonomy (NCBI): domain Eukaryota; kingdom Viridiplantae; phylum Streptophyta; class Magnoliopsida; order Myrtales; family Lythraceae; genus Punica; species Punica granatum. The sequence goes on from NC_045132.1 coordinate 13,193,216, forward strand.
CATGTGCCATGATAGGAAAAGATCCAAATCGGGGCCAAAGAGACCATCCCGACCCGTGTGAGCCACGGAAGCTCCTGGTCATTCTTGATGGAATACGGCCGAGAGGTTCCTTGGACCACACAAGTCCGGGAGGCCCTCTTTCGCCTCGAGATGGGCCGATTCCCGTGTTTAATCCGTTTTGTTATCACTTGAGTCGATGCCGTTTTATTGATTCCGCTTAAATATTTTGTTCGTGCGTGTTTGTATGCTCTTTTGCGTGATTATGACCATGGCGGCATCGATGTGATTAAAACGTGTGTTATTATCGTGTTTGATGTATCATGCATGTAAGATACGATCGTCACCGAATAATTTCACGAATGGGAGAAACGGGACGTATCATTCGGCTAATTAAATCACTTGGACCAAATAATTGGGTTAATCAATCCTTAATTCGTAAACGCATCGATGGTTTACGGAACGGCGAGAATGCCCTTTTTCACTAAAATTCACAATTTCAAAATACCGAGACGCGTAACACGAATAGAATTGACGTCTAGCGAGTACTCACGTGCCTTGACTCGAGTCCGGGCCCAATTTGAGGCGGCCCGAGTCGGGGCATGAGAATCCTTCTTAGACTCCTTCATGTGACGCAAATCTCCAATTTATACACGAACATCACAATTTTATCATCCAAGGGCATAACCGTCATTCCTTGATTCACCGATACCCTAGGCGCTAGGGAGCCGGAAACGCCTCGATCTATGGACGGAAAAGGGCTACCCGTTCGGGTACGAGTTTCATTCACACGGCCTATTCCGTCCACTTTCGGTGTTTCTATCTTCCTATCGTAGATTCGGTGGGGAGCATTTTATTTCAGTTACAAAATACAAAGAACCGGACTAATCATACATTCGGCCTAATCAAACACTAGATAATGGATAAGCGGAATGATAGATTCCAATCTAGAGTCAAAACACGAGTTTGGATAATTCGGTGAAACCGTAGCGACACTTAACTGAATAAGAGTCTTAAAACAAACACACACATGTAATTGGCTTAGAACCCTATTCTAATCCACCATCTATGTTTGCCTAGGTTAGATACATTGTTTGCTAATCAACCCTGATTAATAACTGATTAAATCACGTACACTCGACTTAATATACCACTTGTCTGTATTCACTGATAGTTGTCAGTTATTGTCTGTATCATGTCAGTTTTATCAGTTTTCTTCTGTTTTATCCTTGCCTATGATGATTTATTGCGGTTCGGGCCCGAACCCATAGGTTACGTGTTGCACGGGGTTCAACGCCCCAAATCACCGAACACGAGGTCCAACGCCTCTTAATTCACCGAGCGCGTGCAACCCGAGTGCGGAATGGGATCTAGCCTCGAGTCACCATCACACTCCAAATATGGCCTATATGAAAGGCAATTTTAGATTGGATGTGTCAAACGTGTTTAGATGTCACCCGGGAGCTCAATCGGTCCAACGGTTACAGTGGGAACTAATCGGTTCTTCTGCAAACCGTCGGTTCGATTGGACCCGACCCCCGGTTCTTTGAGCCCGCGTTGCCTTAATTTATTTATCGGTCATTCAAAACACACGGTGAGCCGGAGCGGAATATTGGCCCAATGCAAACCGGTCGGGATCCATTTACTTATTCGGTTACACTTTGTAATTATTCGAGAGAACATTGCGAGGATTTTATCTGTACACTCACTCATTCATTTGTAAGGATCCCGGATCGGTGAGCGAGAGGTCCGAGTGTCTAACTGGCTAAGTCGGTCTATTGTTACCAAGAGGTGAGTAAGCTCGAATACTCGCGGTTTCGGTTCGCGCAGGGAATCGACCATCACGGTTCGATGAACTGTAACGCTAAGATAGTGAACCGATTCCTCGACGCACAAGCCTACTCATCTTTTGGATTCTTGGCCCAACTTGATCAATTCATCGATTTTACAGTGTCAAAACGGGCGAGTCAAGTGCAACCTTAAATCACGCGGTAAATAAACTAAACGGCAAGCCTAGCAAACTAGAGTACCGAAAGAGCGTGCGGGATATAGGCCCGCACGTAATAGAACCCCCGAATTCGGAATTTTCGGTTCCGCATGACCATTGCCTTAGCATTTAGGTGTACCCCGTACCCCTAGACCCGGGCGACTCAACGGCCCTCGACCTACGGGTCGTAAACAGTAAGTGGCGACTCCTTCTCACGTGCGTCCGTCGCGCGTCCCCGGGAAGGTGGACACTCCCAAGCCGCGTTTGCTTAGGCGCGCGCATGCGTGCCCCGACGAGATTAAATTCGGGTGCGCACAGCTTGGCGACTCCACTGGGGACATCTAGAGGGTTCGGGCTCAATCCCGTTTGCTTGCTTGCTTGTTTATTTACTGCTTTCCGTCGTTTACGGCTTATCTACTTACGCACATTTATTTCACGCATGCATTGCATATCATGCTAGCTTTAGGTGCCTTGTCCGAAATCCCACGGGCGCCAAAATAGGAAGCTAGGTTAGTCAGAGGTTCCGAGTAAGGGAACGGATCGAGTCGGCTATGCCACCGAACCGGCCCCCAAAGATCCTCGCTCGATTTCAAGGAATTCACACCCTTGAGTCGGGAGCCCCCATCCATAGATAGCACGGTCCTTGTAGCACCGAACCATGCATCGTGCTATGCCTCCATGCAAGCCTTCAACCCGACGCCGACAACAGTCCATCGAGTCGGCCTGCGTGCCACTTGAGTCTTTTCCATTTCAAAGAGCGATGTACATGTAATTTCTATTAAGCCGTGGGCATTTACTCTCTTCGCACACATGCATCATGCAATTTTCAAAAAATAGGATGTCATTCATGTTGACGAGTCCTAAGCGGATTTTCCTGTCGTCTTGGTAAGGGACGCCTCGCTCGGCCTCCTGCCCGCGCCTCGGCAGAGTCTACCAGACACAAGAACCTCACCGACCCGCCACGAAATGCAGATGGCGTATACTCTGGGACAGCATGATCGACCTCATCAACACTAGGTTCGATCACCGAGAGGTCGTTGAGAAACGAAGAACTCGCCGGCCAACCACCTCAGAGGGAGCTCTCCCAAACTCGTGCCAAGATGCAAAGATGCGGTCAGGAGCTCGCTTGAGCGAACGCCGCCCTGGAGAGGTCTAGGAAAGGGCCTCATGAAGACCCACACATGCACTCTAGGATAGATATCTCCGCAAGGCCCTCGCCTAGACCCGGTGCTTTCCAAGGCGGCGCTCGCTCAAACCCCGAGTGTGGTGGCAAATCAGCTTAAGGCTCTATTTTACAAAATTTGCATTGTACTTTGAACCTTTCGAGTCAATGTGAACGACAACATTAGCTTTTGAAAACTCACGCATTGCACGCATCCTATTTATTTACTATTTTACACGAGAATTAACACTACCACACGGTAGACAAAGTTGCGACCGCCTTTGCAGGTGGATCTCTCGTGGTCCTCACCCTTCCTCCACGGCGAGACGATCAGTAGCTCAATGGCCAACCATCTAAGCAACACTAACTCCCCATTAATCCCGCGCAATCGATTACGTCATTGCATGGTTGAGCACACGTCCCTCGATGCTACAAGTGCTTCCACCAGCACAACAGTGTGCCCTTTCCGCGTCGTGCGAGCACACCCCTACCTTGCCCATGCACGCATCCTCGACACACCTTGTGCATGTCCCTCAGCGCGCTCGCACGACGCCTACCAGGCTAGTTCAATCCCCTAAGCCCTTACGCTGAAATCGCGAATATAGTTTGCTCCTTCATTGTTTTCTTTCCCATTGTAGAAAATTCTACACAAGAAGACAGCATGAATACTGATCGACCACAATTGAGACAACAAACGTCTTACATCCATCCAGCTCCTTGGGATTTCAACACTAAGTCATCATCCCTGCTCCACAAAGCAAGACCGCAAGCAAATCAGTGTCACCGCATTGCAGCGCCTCACGCTATTCCTCAGCATTAACCTTTGCTTTCGCATTTCTTGCACTTTCCTATCAACCCCGCATTTACTGCATCGGGCTTCGGCCCCGCATCGGGCTCCGGCCCTGCATCGGGCTCCGGCCCCGCATTTATTGCATCGGGCTTCGGCCTCGCATCGGGCTCCAGCCCTGCATCGGGCTCCGGCCTCACATTTACTGCATCGGGCTTCAGCCCCGCATCGGGCTCCGGCCCTGCATCGGGCTCCGGCCCCGCATTTATTGCATCGGGCTTCGGCCCCGCATCGGGCTCCCGCCTTGCATCGGGCTCCCGCCTCGCATTTACTGCATCGGGCCTCGGCCCCGCATCGGGCTCCGGCCCCGCATTTATTGCATCGGGCCTCGGCCCCGCATCGGGCTCCGGCCCCGCATTTACTGCATCGGGCCTCGGCCCCGCATCGGGCTCCGGCCCCGCATTTACTGCATCGGGTTTCGGCCCCGCATCGGGCGCCGGCCCCGCATTTACTGCATCGGGCTTCGGCCCCGCATGGGGCTCCGGCCCTGCATTTACTTCATTGGGCTTCGGCCCCGCATCGGGCTTCGGCCCCGCAACAGGCTCCGGCCCTGCATTTACTGCATTGGGCTTCAGCCCCGCATCAAGCTCCAGCCCTACATCGGGCTCCGGCCTCGCATTTATTGCATTGGGCTTCGGCCCCGCATCGGGCTCCGACCCTGCATCGGGCTCCGGCCCTGCATTTACTGCATCGGGCTCCGACCCTGCATCGGGCTTCGACCCCGCATTTACTGCATTAGGCTTCGACCATACATCGGCCTCCGGCCCTGCATTTACTTTTGGGTTTCGGCCCTGCAGCGGGCTCCGGCCCCATTTTTGGGCTTCGGCCCCGCATCGGGCCTCGATCTTGCATTTACTGCTTTCGGGCCTTGGTCCTACATTTACTGCTTTCGGGCCCCGGCCCAGTATTTACTGCTTTCAGGTTTTGACACTTCGCATCTACTGCTTTCAGGCTCATCTAAAGTCAAAAATCGACTTGGATTCAAATTCATCCAAGCGATACTCCGTGGAGCAAGTCTAATCCTTCAACCGCAAAAGATCACAAGCAACGGCTCTGACGAACAGAGCATGGCCCTGCCCACCCGCCGCGAGAGTCACTAGCACGGTCACATCTCCGACCGGAGAATGATCCCTGCCCACCCTCCACTGTGGCCATCAACCAGCCACTAGTGCAACATGCACTTTTCCCTAAACTCTCTTTTTACATTTATCTTAATACATTCCCAAGCGGACTCCGGACAAGAAAGGGGCATTAGGACAGTTCTCAGGACGCCCTATTGGTTTTGTCGGAATTGTTCGATTCGTCTGTCCTCCTGGGATCCGGCTTCTCGAGCCTTCCCTAGGACGGCTGTGCATGCCATCCAGCAATTGGGGAAAGTACGCCTATACGGCTCACGATCACAGTCTGACCACCCCAGGGTGGTGATGATTAGACTCCCGGAATTGAGTGTCCCCCACGCGCGGCACCCACGAGGCGCGCGCTGGATGAGGGAACCTCCCATGGGTCCACCTTACATTTCTTACCACACATTCCACCGCATAATCGCCTAATGCATCATCCTCTTTGTCATCCTTCACAGGGACACGCCAGTCGCGGGCGAAGAGCGATGCGCGGGTTCACACCTCCCCGAGAACTCCTATTGGGTCTTTCTTCCTATACTTTAGTAGGGAAGGGCCCGACAAGGAGGTACCCCCTATGAAGCCGACGACGGAAGCATCCGAACGAGCTGCATGCCTTCAGCGCAAGCGTCTCAATCGACAAACAAACATGCCTATCGGCTTCGAGAGCACACCTTTCCGGCATACAACTAATGCTGGAACCACAAGCACGATCGGGGACGATGGTTGTACAAGACGCCCGACACAAATCACAAAGACCGGGGCATCCCCGTCCAACATTCACGCGGAGGCAACCTTGGTCACCCACACTCCTGGGGCAATTTTGTTTTCGTTTTAGACAATAGGGGAAAGGACTTGTAAAGTTTGCAAGGACAAAAGACGCGAAGTTCGGCTTTTGAGTGCACAAGCATCAGACTTCTGAGAAAACAAGCCCTCACAAAATTGGGCTAGGACAACAAAGTACATCAAGTCTCCATGGGGCAAAGCAAACAAAAGCAGCCTCGATGATGCAAAGTCGAGGAGTTTCAAACAAGTACAAGGGGCACAATACAGACCCCAGCTGCGAGGAAAAAAACAGAGCGAAAAGAAGCGGGATAAACCCGCCAATGAAGAGAGAGAGAAAAGAAGCGGGAAAAACCCGCTAATAAAAAATGGGGCAATGCCGAGGTTCACCAAAAGCACCGGCACCCCCGATCCAAAAGAAATGAACAAATCCCAACAAAAAGGGAAGCAGCAGTCGCAACTCCTCGACGGAGACAGAGCGTAACGCACTCGAACGTCGAATCATTCGAGCACTTCGCCCTTGCAAACTCGAGAGATAAAAGAATCGAGCCCGCTAGGTCGAAAACCCCTCGGGGCGACCTAGGCAAAAGCTAGGGCAAAAGAGAGGCATGACCGAAAATCCCGAGGCGGGCGGTCGTGGCAAAAGGAGAGTTCATCCCCTTTTGGTTGAGAGGTGCGACCCCGAGGTGGGTGACCGTAGTAAAAGGAGAGCAAAACGAGAGATAAACAAAACAGTCACCCGAGGCTCTCGCACACTGCGCGAGCTTGGGATCCCCAAGGGAAATGGCCAGGATGTCTACTTCAACGCGATCCCCGATCGGCTCTTCAACATAACTCAACTTTCCAAGGCGGATTCTTCCCCAGGCGTAGTGGACAACCGAGCACGCCATCCGAGGAGTTTGGCGCAGCCCACACCGCGGAAAGACAAAAAGGGGGTACATTTCGCTGCAGGCGTGAACCCGTGTATCCTTTTAGCTTGGGGCAACGTGCTCTCTAAGCTTTCTCTTTTCTCCTTGTCATTTACATAACTCCAAAATGGGTCACAGCCACCCTTCAATCGGCTACCACAAAGCCAAAATCCTAGACATTTCTTTCCAGGAGTCTAGTCATAACACTCTGAAAATGACTAGACCGAGGTCTGACCAAATTTGAACAAAATTCCCCATGCTGGTTACAAATGCAGCCGCCCTATGGCACCTTGATGAGAAGGGTCCTAAGCTCACAGGCTCGTCGAACAACCGATAGAGCCACTTGGGCACCTTTAAGAACGTCTCGATATGCCCATGCAAGGCCAACAGGAGCCCCGGAGGCCTCACATCGGGGCCTCTGAAAGCAGGACCCCCATTCACATCACCAAATCAAAACTCTCCACGGGTCGCCCAGGCGACTCGAAACGGAAGAGCATGCGTCACAAACACTTCCTTTTACCTGTGCTTACAAATCGCTAGTAATCCCATGACTTGATAATGATGTTAGGATCACAGATGCCGAGCAGCTAGAACCATGGCAGGCGTTGATTCCCGGTCTCACGGGATACGTAGGCGTTCACTTTCATGCAGGGCCAAGTCCCGTCATTCACTTTCCTGCAGGGTCAAGTCCCGTCTTCGCTTTTACGCAAGGCCAGGTCCCATCATTACTTTTCTGCAGGGCCGAGCCCCATCTTTACTTTTCTGCAGGGCCGAGCCCATCTTTACTTTTATGCAGGGCCGAGTCCCGTCTTCACTTTCATGCAGGGCCAAGCCCCGTCATCATTTTTCTGCAGGGCCGAGTCCCTTCTTTACTTTTATGCAGGGCCAAATCCCGTCATTCACTATTCTGCAGGGCCAAGTCCCGTCATCACTTTTCCGCAGGGCCGAGTCCCGTCATCACTTTTCTGCAGGGCCGAGCCCCATCTTTACTTTTCTGCAGGGCCGAGCCCCATCTTTACTTTTATGCAGGGCCGAGTCCCGTCTTCTCTTTCATGTAGGGCCAAGTCCCGTCATCACTTTTCTGCAGGGCCGAGTCCCGTCCTTACTTTTATGCAGGGCCAAGTCCCATCATTACTCTTCTGCAGGGCCGAGTCCAATCTTCACTCTTTGCAGGGCCGAGTCCCGTCTTTACTTTGCTGCACGGGCTCATAAGCTCGTGTTCTTACCTCCCTGCACCACACAAACCCATAAACCCGTGTCTCTACTTTTCGTAAACTTACAATTTACTGCTTTCCGGACTTCGCGTCCATTTTACTGCTTTCCTCGGGCTTCGGCCTAGTGACTTTATCGCTTTCCGGACTTCGCGTCCATTTTACTGCTTTCCTCGGGCTTCGGCCTAGTGACTTTATCGCTTTCCGGACTTCGAGTCCACAGACTTCGCGTCCATTTTACTGCTTTCCTCGGGCTTCGACCTAGTGACTTTATTGCTTTCCGGACTTCGCGTCCACGGACTTCGCGTCCATTTTACTGCTTTCCTCGGGCTTCGGCCTAGTGACTTTATCGCGTCCACGGACTTCGCGTCCATTTTACTGCTTTCCTAGGGCTTCGGCCTAGTGACTTTACTGCTTTTCGGACTTCGCGTCCATTTTATTGCTTTCCTCGGGCTTCGGCCTAGTGACTTTATCGCTTTCCGGACGTCGCGTCCATTTTACTGCTTTCCTCGGGCTTCGGCCTAGTGACTTTATCGCTTTCCGGACTTCGCGTCCATTTTACTGCTTTTCTCGGGTTTCGGCTTAGTGACTTTATCGCTTTCCGGACTTGGCGTCCACGGACTTCGCGTCCATTTTACTGCTTTCCTCGGGCTTCGGCCTAGTGACTTTACTGCTTTCCGGACTTCGCGTCCACGGACTTCGCGTCCATTTTACTGCTTTCCTCGGGCTTCGGCCTAGTGACTTTAACGCTTTCCGACTTCGCGTCCATTTTACTGCTTTCCTCGGGCTTCGCCTAGTGACTTTACTGCTTTCCGGACTTCGCGTCCACGGACTTCGCGTCCATTTTACTGCTTTCCTCGGGCTTCGGCCTAGTGACTTTATCGCTTTCCACGGTCCACGGACTTCGCGTCCATTTTACTGCTTTCCTCGGGCTTCGGTCTTTACTGCTGGACTTTCCACGGACTTCGCGCCTTGCTTTCCTCGGGCTTCGGTCTAGTGGCTTTATTGCTTTCGGGCTTCGGCCTAGTAGTTTTATTGCTTTCCACGGGCTTCGGCCTAGCATTTACTGCTTTAGGGACTTCGGGTCCCCGGACTTCGTGTCCGCATTTACAGCTATCCGGACTTCGCGACCATTTTACCGCTTTCTGCGGGCTTTGGCCCCTCACCTACAACTTCACATCCTCCAAATCTCAATTAGGCTTTTGCCTTATGGCAGGAGAGGCGAGCTACCATAGAGAGTGACGACAGGAGCGATTGCCGGGACCAAAAGGGGTGTTTCTCATGATCTTTGGTTACCTCCTCTCATCGAGCACGCAACCAAAGAGGGGCAAGCTGTCAGCACCCTATTTTGGCCCACCGGCTTCCCACACGAGGATTTCCGACCGAGGCTCGGGACACTATTCATGACCCAGCAATCAGAGGCAAATAGGCGGGCACGGGGTCATGAGCAATAGGTGAAGAGCACGGTTCACTGAGAAAAGTCGAAGAGAGAAGTCGGAGGAACTTACAGGCGAAGAATCTCGAAAACAGCGGAGCTGGCACTGTGGCACTATTCACCACCGAGTCACCGAAGCACCGAAAGGTGCCCAATATGGGACTCCAAAAATCCCTCTCAGTGCCAAAGTGACCAATGACACGTCCGGGCGCATTTCCGGGGCATCCTGCTTAGGCCGGGACACCCCGATCTCTCACGGACGCCTTTTCTGACAGGGCTCCCGGGGCCCGATCCACTGACAAGTGAACGGCACCCCAAAACGGGCCTACAGGCACCCAGGGACTACCGGGGTCATGGAGCAAGCTTCATACGACCTTTCGGAAATCTACGGGGTTTCCCGAGGGACGTTTCAATGGTAGCAAATGCCTCCCGGTGAATCTTCGGGGCACATCCATTGAAAACAGAGATCACAGCGATCCCCGAACGCCTCAAGACATTCGGGGAACACTGAGAAAGCTCTGGTCACAAGTCCCTAGGTCTTCCCGGGGCAACGATCTTCGGTCGGAGACGACGAGCCAACGATCCCCCACGAGGCAAAAAGGGTTACCGAAACGAACATTAAGGTGCACAAAGAGCAATCGGGGACCGGGGATGCTCAACTCTACTCCGAACGTCCGTTCACACGACGTATGGCGATATTGGGCTCATTCAAATCCTCTTCGTTCAAGCATTCCAAATCTATAAATTAATCGGACATCGGAGACCGGACGCGAGTTCAATCAAGTCTCAAGCTTTTTTCGGCTTTTCTCTTATTCGAATGGGTCCCACAGCTCAGCCAAGCCAAGCCACCAAGCCGCGGCTCAACCCCAAGCCACGGCTCAATCTCCAAGCCGCGGCTAAAACCCAAAATTCGGTGGCTCCAAGCTTCAAGAAGCTCCCCCCTCCACACATTTCAAATCCTTCTTACACCCATCACTTCCTATCACTTCCCCATCACCTCCCATCAACTTTCCCTTCTCTTCCTTTCCCCACACTCAACAAGACAACTTCCCCACCCTAATCTTCCCTCCAAAATTCGGAACCCCTAAGCTCCCCCCTCTAATTGCACTTAAACTCACTAATTTGGCTCATTAAGGCATCCTATAAGTGCCTAATTGTAAGACACTTTAATCACAACTCAACTTCCATCATCTCTCTAGCTTTCTCACTCTAGGAAACCCTCTCCAAGCCCTCTCAACTTCAGAACATTTCAGCAATTCGTCCAGCCTCCCCTCAACCCGAAACCAAGGCATAATTGCCGGAAAACTCAACCGTTTTCCGACGACCGTCACCCAACCCGAACCAAACTTGACCAAACTTCATATCCCATATGTATTCGACCTCCCGAGTCCATTTCCGGTGTTAGTTTCAGCATTTGAAGCTCCTAGCATGCAGATCTAGAACATTTTAGAATCGGGCCTCTAGGTACTTTCTCGGTTCCTAGGTGAGTCCCGCCCCCCAACTTTGCTCGAGCCTTGACCAAACTTCTTACCCCACATGTTTTCGACCTTCTAAATCCATTTCCGAACCTAGTTTTAGCATTTGAAGCCTCCAACACACCGTTTCAGCAGGTAGCAGAAACAGTGCAGAAACGGGTTTCCATGGCCACCCCGGGATCCTTGGCACGCCATTTCTTCCCACGACCATGGCGAGTCGTGCCATCACTTCATAGGGGTTCCTCACAACCCTCACTCTTCCTCGTGACAAGGTGGTCACGTGCCGAGATCCGTTCAACCGTGCACCACCGCCTTTTCTCTCCTTTCTCCCTTCACAGATTTTTCCAGTTTTTTTTACCGGTTTTCTTTGCATCTTTCAAGAAAATAGACATGTCTAATCCTCATGAAACCACTGCAGGTATGATCCTCACTCAGTTAGGAGTCCAATTCCACCGATCTCGCACCAAAAGACCACCGGGAGCCTCCCGTAGAGTCGTTTCTTCATCGGGTGCCAGTCAGGTCTTTTCCTCTGGTCGTCTTTTCTAACCCGAACTTTGCAGGGATGCACAGGTCAGCTCGGGTCGAATCTCGCTATGAGCCACCCATCACCGTGCTCCTCACTCAGTTAGGAGTCCAATGCCACCGACCTTGCATCAAAAGACCACTGGGAGCCTCCTGTGGAGCCGTTTCTTCATCGGGTGCCAGTCGGGTCTGTTTTGACCCGACTGGGTCTGTCCTTTTTTTACTGACCCGACTTTGTTTTTGATTTCCGGAAAATCTAGGGATGCTCTCCTCCCGAAACCACCACAGGAGCGATCCTTAGTCTCTTGGGAATCCAACGCAACTGGCCCCGCGCGAAAATTCCATCCCGATCAACTGGTACAGCCCGACAAGCCAGACTGCCAGTCGGGTCTGCTAGTCGACCCGACTGCACCGGTTCGGGTCTGTTCGTTCCAACCGAGTCTCCCGACTCCCTTTGCCACTTCTCCGACTCTTTCCTCGTGTTCCGAGGCTAGGTAACATTCCTCTACGACTTAGAGAAGCTAGGATCCCCGATGTTTGCTTGTTATGAAGTGTTAATGTGATTTATACACCGGAAAGCATGAAAGTTGCTATTTTTCTTCTAGATCCGGACTTCCTCATGCCTTTCCATGCACGTACGTCCATCATATTCCATTTATGTGCTCATATCATAACCGTATGATGCATAAGTTCATGTGCCATGATAGGAAAAGATCCAAATCGGGGCCGAAGAGACCATCCCGACCCGTGTGAGCCACGGAAGCTCCCGGTCATTCTTGATGGAATACGGCCGAGAGGTTCCTTGGACCACACAAGTCCGGGAGGCCCTCTTTCACCTCGAGATGGGCCGATTCCCGTGTTTAATCCGTTTTGTTATCACTTGAGTCGATGCCGTTTTATTGATTCCGCTTAAATATTTTGTTCGTGCGTGTTTGTATGCTCTTTTGCGTGATTATGACCATGGCGGCATCGATGTGATTAAAACGTGTGTTATTATCGTGTTTGATGTATCATGCATGTAAGATACGATCGTCACCGAATAATTTCACGAATGGGAGAAACGGGACGTATCATTCGGCTAATTAAATCACTTGGACCAAATAATTGGGTTAATCGATCCTTAATTCGTAAACACATCGATGGTTTACGGAACGGCGAGAATGCCCTTTTTCACTAAAATTCACAATTTCAAAATACCGATACGCGTAACACGAATAGAATTGACGTCTAGCGAGTACTCACGTGCCTTGACTCGAGTCCGGGCCCAATTTGAGGCGGCCCGAGTCGGGGCATGAGAATCCTTCTTAGACTCCTTCATGTGACGCAAATCTCCAATTTATACACGAACATCACAATTTTATCATCCAAGGGCATAACCGTCATTCCTTGATTCACCGATACCCTAGGCGCTAGGGAGCCGGAAACGCCTCGATCTATGGACGGAAAAGGGCTACCCGTTCGGGTACGAGTTTCATTCACACGGCCCATTCCGTCCACTTTCGGTGTTTCTATCTTCCTATCGTAGATTCGGTGGGGAGCATTTTATTTCAGTTACAAAATACAAAGAACCGGACTAATCATACATTCGGCCTAATCAAACACTAGATAATGGATAAGCGGAATGATAGATTCCAATCTAGAGTCAAAACACGAGTTTGGATAATTCGGTGAAACCGTAGCGACACTTAACTGAATAAGAGTCTTAAAACAAACACACACATGTAATTGGCTTAGAACTCTATTCTAATCCACCATCTATGTTTGCCTAGGTTAGATACATTGTTTGCTAATCAACCCTGATTAATAACTGATTAAATCACGTACACTCGACTTAATATACCACTTGTCTGTATTCACTGATAGTTGTCAGTTCTTGTCTGTATCATGTCAGTTTTATCAGTTTTCTTCTGTTTTATCCTTGCCTATGATGATTTATTGCGGTTCGGGCCCGAACCCATTGGTTACGTGTTGCACGGGGTTCAACGCCCCAAATCACCGAACACAAGGTCCAACGCCTCTTAATTCACCGAGCGCGTGCAACCCGAGTGCGGAATGGGATCTAGCCTCGAGTCACCATCACACTCCAAATATGGCCTATATGAAAGGCAATTTGGATTGGATGTGTGAAACGTGTTTAGATGTCACCCGGGAGCTCAATCGGTCCAACGGTTACAGTGGGAACTAATCGGTTCTTCTGCAAACCGTCGGTTCGATTGGACCCGACCCTCGGTTCTTTGAGCCCGCGTTGCCTTAATTTATTTATCGGTCATTCAAAACACACGGTGAGCCGAAGCGGAATATTGGCCCAATGCAAACCGGTCGGGATCCATTTACATATTCGGTTACACTTTGTAATTATACGAGAGAACATTGCGAGGATTTTATCTGTACACTCACTCATTCATTTGTAAGGATCCCGGATCGGTGAGCGAGAGGTCCGAGTGTCTAACTGGCTAAGTCGGTCTATTGTTACCAAGAGGTGAGTAAGCTCGAATACTCGCGGTTTCGGTTCGCGCAGGGAATCGACCATCACGGTTCGATGAACTGTAACGTTAAGATAGTGAACCGATTCCTCGACGCACAAGCCTACTCATCTTTTGGATTCTTGGCCCAACTTGATCAATTCATCGATTTTACAGTGTCAAAACGGGCGAGTCAAGTGCAACCTTAAATCACGCGGTAAATAAACTAAACGGCAAGCCTAGCAAACTAGAGTACCGAAAGGGCGTGCGGGATATAGGCCCGCACGTAATAGAACCCTCGAATTCGGAATTTTCGGTTCCGCATGACCATTGCCTTAGCATTTAGGTGTACCCCGTACCCCTAGACCCGGGCGACTCAACGGCCTTCGACCTACGGGTCGTAAACAGTAAGTGGCGACTCCTTCTCACGTGCGTCCGTCGCGCGTCCCCGGGAAGGTGGACACTCCCAAGCCGCGTATGCTTAGGCGCGCGCATGCGTGCCCCGACGAGATTAAATTCGGGTGCGCACACCCGGGTCGGGATGTTCTTCTCGACTACGATCCAAGTGTTTCCCGACATGCTAGCATATAAATTGAGGATAAATATGCATGGTATAACATGGAAAGTGCATAAATATTAAAACTTGGAAATAAAACATACATAAAACCCCTTATAACTCCATAAACGCAATGAGAACGTAAAAGTTCTAGCTCCTCTAAGTCGGGAATGGCCATACCTAGTCCCGAGATGCGGGATGGGACCTTCAAGAGTCGGGTTGGACCGTTGATGGGTCGGATTTGGGCTGTTTTCGTTGAACAGACCCGAATGGCATCAAACAGACCCGGCTGAAATACTGGACAGACCCGACTGGCACAAGTCGGGTCGGACGTCGCCACGGAGGCTCCCGATGGAATTTTGAGGCAAGGTCAGTGGCTCCTGACTCCTAACTGACCCCCGGAGGTGACTGTGGTGATCGTTTGGTCCCAGAGTTATCGGGTCGACCCGTACAGCCCTGCAAAAATCACGGAAAACAGAGCACGTTTGGAAATTCGGACCCGTCTGGTACCAGTCGGGTCGGACGTCGCCACGGAGGCTCCCGATGGAATTTTGAGGCAAGGTCAGCGGCTCCCGACTCCTAACTGACCCCCAGAGGTGACTGTGGTGGTCGTTTGGTCCCAGAGTTATCGGGTCGACCCGTACAGCCCTGCAAAGATCACGGAAAACAGAGCACGTCTGGAAATTCGGACCCGTCTGGCACCAGTCGGGTCGGACGTCTCCACGGAGGCTTCCCGATGGAATTTTGAGGCAAGGTCAGCGGCTCCTGACTCCTAACTGACCCCCAGAGGTGACTGTGGTGGTCGTTTGGTCCCAGAGTTATCGGGTCGACCCGTACAGCCCTGCAAAGATCACGGAAAACAGAGCACGTCTGGAAATTCGGACCCGTCTGGCACCAGTCGGGTCGGACGTCGCTACGGAGGCTCCCGATGGAATTTTTGAGCAAGGCCAACGGCTCCCGACTGCTAACTCATCTCTGGAGGGGACTGTGGCGGTCGTTTTCCAAAAAGAGTCCTGGATCAACCCGATCTACAAGAAAACCGTATAAACAGTCAGAAATTTCGACCCGACTGGGCAGTCGGGCTGTTTCTTCTTCCTGGGGTTAAACCGACGGGTTTTTCTTGGATTTCTTGACTCCTTGACACCCTAGGGTTGTGTGGGGAGGTGTTTGATGGGTTTTGGTAGCTCAAACCGACTTGGAAAGGCTTGAAACCTGGTTTGACATTTTTGACCCGAGAAGGACCAAATCTGTCCAGATTTTGTTCAAGGCTGGTTCTATGGCTTAGAGGCTTCAAACTTAAAATCTAAGTTCAGAAATGGATAGAGGGGGTCAAAAACATGTGGGATATGAAGTTTGGTAAAATTTGGATTTAAGCCGAGATGGATTCCGACTTAAGACTTTGCCCGGTTTTGCTTAGTTTCTGCTTGCTGGAAATGGCTGAAGCTTGCTGCGGTTTGCTATGGAGTTTGAGAGCTTTTGAAGAGTGAGAAATGCTAGAGAGAGAGTGCTTGAAGGTGTATGATTAAGTTAATGACTTAGAAAGTATATATAGGCTATGCTTAAGTGCAATTAAGTGTGAACAAGCTTGATTAAGGGCATGCTTATGGGGATCCGAATTTGCTAGGCAAGATAAGGATGAATCTCCTCCATGCATTCTTCATAAAGATGAGCCAAGAAGCATTAATGGCATGGAAGTGAAGTTGGAGTGTAATCTTGGAAGACTTGAAGATATTTTGGTGCAAGTGTGCAAGAGAAGACAAGAGGCAATGGAGAGGGCGGCAATGGCAAGGGATGGTTGCCCTTGGGCAACCCGTGGGCCCTACGGCCGAAGATGAGAAATCAAGAGAAAGCTCGGGTCTCAATTGGTCGCGCATTCGATGTTCATGGTTCGAATTGAACGTCGAATTATCGATATGCGCGAGGAAACGGGTTTAATGAGCCCGAGATTGGCTTTTTTCATGGAGAAATGCCCCAGAAGCGTATGAGGCTCGAAAGCCGGTTTTGCTCATTGCAGGTGACCAGAGCGAAGTTGTCCGCTTCTGACAGCATATCTTGTGTCTGCATCTCACGTTGGTCATTTTGACATAAATTGTCAGACAACGTGAACAATAGTCCCTTAAGCCGGTAATGCTAACGTGGGGCTGGAGACGTCCTAGGAGGCCGAAACTGGATTTTTCAGAATGATTTCTGAGTTGCTTGGGCACTCCGGAGATTATTGTGATCTCTGTTTGTCGAGATTAGACCTCCAAAGACTTGAAAAGTGTATCTGAGACCTCTAAAGCACTGCTCGGGAGGTCTAGATGAGTCGTATGATTTATTCCGACAATTCCACGTTGAGCCTTGAGAAGGCTAGCATGGTGTAGGGTAGACACCCGGCGTCAAGTTTCCGTAAAAAGGACCTCCGGATATGCATTTCTATTGAAAATGACCATTTCCGCTCCTTGGAGGTTACTCGGGAAACTAAAAAGGGTTTTGCTGTCTGTTTTGCCCAATTGTGAATGTCTGCTAGAGTTTTCAGGGCAATGCGGTATGAACTTCGTTTGCCGTAATTCCATCAGACCATTCTCCGGCTATGCTCTTCCGAAGAGGGGTATGCTTGTTTTGCCGTTCGGAAGTCATTTGAAGTGTCTGTGTGACTTCCAAGAGACAATCTGAAGCATTGTTCATGTTCTGTGTGCTGGTGGGGCATGGCCGCGTCTGATATTTGGAATTAAATTTTCTCCAGGAAACCGGCATTTTTGGACTTCCACTGAAAAGTTGTCTGTATACAGAAAGTTGTTCTGTATAGAGCAGATGATTTGCAAAATGCCTTTGGGGACACTTTTCATCTATTTGGCATTGAAGTGGATTTTTGGAGTCCAATATTGGCTATCTTCCGACGATCAAGCGAACTATCGGAAAATAGTACCGTCCTTGTGATATACTGAAAATGCCGGTTTTGGACATTGTTGAGCTCTCTGGTCACTTTGTTGCTGCTTGTTGACCCCTGGGGTCCTTCTGTCAGGTGTATGTGTCATTTGCCTGATTTCGCCAACTTGAGGATGAATAGTGATTTCTTGCTCTGCCGAGCCGTTTTCTGTATTCTGCTCAAGTCGTGGCTTGGATCATTGCTAATAATGTAATTTGAATGAGTGAGCCAAAATGGGGTGCTGACAGGCCTCACCCCAAGGGAGGTGGCCGAGAGCCCCTCTCGGCTTCCTTGGGCCATGGATGGCCTCCTTTCCCCGACTCAAGTCGTTTCCCGAGTTTTTACATTTTTTGCTTCCCATGAGTCGGTGTCGTTTTATCGATTCCTCTAAATATCGTGTTGGTGATTGTTTGTATGCTTGATTGTGTTCCTAAGATCACGGCGGCACCGGTTATGTAAAAATATGCGTTATTATTGTGTTTGATGTTTTATGCATGCAAGAAACGGTCAAAACCGATTCTTGGAATTGATTGTAATAGCATTTTTCATTTAATCGTTGGTTTCATGTTAATTCGTATGTTAGGTGCGTTAATATCGAACAATCATTTCATTGATCCATAACAATTGAGTTTCAAGGTCTCAATCATTAAACCACTTCACGAACGGAGAAATGAGACGTGTCATTCGGTTAAGGAAACCATTCGGCTTAAATAATCGGACAAATCGACTATTAATTTGTAAGCGCATTGACGAATCACCAAATGGTGGAAATGCCCTTTTAAAGTCCACAATCTCAAAACATCGAGACGCATAACACGAACGGAATTAGTGTCTAGGGAGCACTCGCGTACTATGACTCGAGTTCGGGCCCGATTTGAGGCGGCTCATGTCGAAGTGTGCGAGTCCTCTTTAGACCTCTTTGTGTCACGCGATCTCAATTTTACACATACAGTTCACACATTTTATCGTCCAAGGGCATAACCGTCATTTCGTGATTCGTCGATATCTTAAGCTTTAACTAGATCGATACACCTCGATCTATGGATAAAAAAGGGGCAACCCGTCCGGGTGCGAGTTTCATTCGCATGGCCCATTTCATCCACTTTCGGTGTTTCTATCGTCTTACCGTAGATTCGGTGGTTAGCGTTGTTATTTCTATTGCAAAACACATAATACCGGATTAATAATTCATTTGACCTAATCAAACATTAGATAATGGCTAGGCGGAACTCTAGGTTCCAAAGCTAGAGTCAAAACACGACTTTGGCATATTCAGTGAAACCGCACTGTCACTATACAAAATAAAGTCTTAAAACAAACTCACACACATAGTTGACCTAGAACTGCATTCTAGCACATTCATCTATTTGTCTAGGGTAGGGAGATTGTCTGCCAATCAACCCCGGTTAATAACTGATTAAATCACGTACATTCGGCTTAATATACAACTTGTTTGTATTTATCTGTATTTGTCAGTTTTTGTCTGTTTTTCATCAGTTTTATCAGTTTTATTTGTTTTCTTATGTTTTCCATTTGCTTTTGCTGATTTGTTGCGGATTGGGTTCGAGCCCATAGGTTACGTGTTGCACGGGGTCCAACACCCCAAATCACTGAACACGAGGTCCAACACCCCCTCACACACTGAATGCGCGCAACCCGAGTGCGGAATGAGATCTAACCTCGAGTCACCATTACGCTCGAAGTATAGCCTATGTGGAAGGCGACTTAGATTGGATGTGTGAATCGTGGTTAGATATCACCCGGGAGCTCGATCGGTCCAACGGTTACAGTGAGAATCAATCAATTCTCCTATCACCCGTCGGTCCGATCGGACCTAACCCCCGGCTCTTTGAGCCCGCGTTGCTTTAATTTTTTTATCGGTCATTCAAAACACACGGTGAGCCGGAGCGGAATATTGGCCTAATGCAAACCGATCAGGATCCATTTACTTTATTCAGTTGTACTTTGTAATTATTCGAGTGTACATTGAGAGGATCTTAGTTGTACATCTATTCATTCATTTGTAAGGATCCCCGATCGGCAAGCGAGAGGTCTGAGTGTCGAACCGGTCAAGTTAGTATATTAATACCTAGAGACGAGTAAGCCCGAATACTCGAGGTTTCAGCTCACGTAGGGAGTCGACCGCCATGGTTTGACGAACTTTAAACGTTAGGATAGTGAACCGATTCCTCGACGCACAAGCCTACTCATCTTTCGGGTTCTTGGCCCAACTTGATCAATTCATCGACATTACGGTGTCAAAACGGGCGAGTCAAGTGCAACCCTAAATCACGCTGTAAATAAACAAAACGGTAAGCCTAGCAAACTATAGTACTGAAAGGGCGTACGGGATATAAACCCGCATGTAATAGAACCCCTGAATTTGGAATTTCCGATTCCGTATGACCATTGCCTTAGCATTTAGGTGTACTCCGTACCCCTAGACCCGAGCGACTCAACGGCCCTCGATCTACGAGTTGTAAACAGTAAGTGGCGACTCCTTCTCACGCGCGTCCCTGGGAAGGTGGACACTCTTAAGCCGCGTTGCATAGGCTTCGCGCATGCGTGCCTCAACGAGATTAAAATTCGGGTGCGCACAAATGTGGCTGTGCTTTTTGAGAATCTGCTGGCATTTCAGCTCCAAGGAAAAAAAATACTTGCAAAAATCCACATTTTCTTAGTGAAACCCAATCTATGATGACTGTGTTTATGATGATGACGAGGAGGAGAAAAATGAGGATGGTGATGGTGACCTTGACTATGATGATTCCTATCCAAGAAAATTTGTATGCGGATTTTCAAGTTTTTTTTACCGTCAACTGGACATGGTAGACTTTGGTCCATAGTTGGATTGAATTCTACCTTGTGTACAAGGTTATCAGAATCGCGATTCTATCTAGAATCGGTCGAAGGTCGTAGAATCGTGAATCGTAGAATCGTATCATGAATCGTAAGATTCTATCTGTGATTAAAAAAATAATTTCTTGAGCCAAAAAAAATTAATCCTTGTATTCAAAAAAAGGACCACAAATCAACAAGTCAACAATAATTTGCAACAATTTGAATCAAATGACTATCCTCATTTCTTTTATTTTCTTCTTCCATTTTCTCTGCAATGCACGACCCATGCATTTCTTTTTCATGTTTTCAGCTTTCGGTTGCCCTCTGCTTCTTCCCAATTATTTTCTTTCCTTTCTCTTTCTTTTCTTTTCTCTACCGACTCTGCAGCCCGCCCTTTCTCAGTTGACTGACTGTCCTTATGTGTTGCTTTCTTTTTTTCTTCTCTTTTCCCTCCTTCTTCAGGCAAGTTTGTCCTACACCAATCCTTTGATCATCCAACTGCAACCTCTGATCTGCAAGCTGGCCAAGGCAGGCCCCAAGGTTGTTAGAATCGCGATTCTACCTAGAATCGGTCGAGGGTCGTGGAATCGTGAATCGTAGAATCGAATCGTGAATCGTAAGATTCTACCTATAATTAGAAAAACAGCATATATATATATATATATATATACATATACATACACACACACACCAAATCTTATGTCATAAATTGTAGAAGTAAACATCAAATGATAAATCTTGTTGCTTTTTATTTCGTTCGTCAAAATCAGATGGTGCTTAGTCTTCACAAGAGAGCGCTCCCACTATAATAACCTCAAATGAATTTTTTTCTTTCGGTGATAAACCTCAAATGAAAATTGATATAGTACCGTGATCACATATCTTATAGGCGAAATTATTTTTTCTCCCTAACTTCTTCTTGGTCTATTCCTTCTTGGAATCATCTTTGCATCTAAAAAAGTCGAAAAAATTTCAGCCTAAATCATCTCAAACCATACGACAATCAGGAATTGGCCGGAACTCGATTCGAAGCAGTTCCAGAAACTTTCCAAGTCCCTATCACTTACAGTCAGGAGACAAGTTTTAAACTTTTCATAAAATAAGAGAATCAATGAGCAATACTGTTGCATAGTGAGAGAGATAAGGGGGGAGAAGGAGGGGGCATATGACTTTGGGTTGAAACTAGAATCGTAAAATCGGTCTGATTCTACGATTCTGCGATTCGAATCGCGATTCAGTCACGATTCTACCTTTCCGATTCATGCCATAGAATCGGAATCGGTAACCACCCCTTCAATCGTAGAATCGTAAGATTCTACTATTCGAATCACGATTCTAACAACCATGCTTGTGTATGCAATCATGACATTGCTGAGGCTAAGAGTATGTTTTCAGGACACCTATAAAGAGGGTGGGTTACTAGTGGCAACTCAACCAGCAATCACCTCCCTCGCCATTGATCTACATCGCTCGATGATTTGAGTTATCAAATTTTGCTGCTCGGTTTAAGCTCAATTTTTGATAATGTGGTTGTTCTTGAGAAGCTGCTAGTATTTCGGCTCAAACGAAAAAAAAACATCCGTTTTGTGAAAATCTTCTTTTTTCTTTATGAAACCTAGTTTATGATGATTGTGGTTATGGTGATGATGAGGAGGAGCAGGATGAGGATAGTGATGTTGAGGATGACTATGATTATATTCAGTTTAAGCCTTGGCGAGTTGGCTATAAAATGTCACAGCCATGGCAAAATTCCTTTAATTTTACTTGATCAAAGTAAGAAATTTGAGTTTGATATAATTAGCCATGGAGGGGCTCCTTCAATTGTCAAGCTTATGAGGTAGGAGGGAGTTACGCCCTGATTAGATGTTTCGCAGAGGTATGAAAATAGGAGAAGAATTGAAAGGAAAGGAGATCAGAAACATGTGTTTCAGGAAACAAAATAAAAATAAAAATGTGAAGGGTGATGAAAAAGAATGCCGAAAAAAAAAGGCATAGAGAGCAGTCCAAGGCTTGGCGTGGTGGCTATGAAAAGCTGCAGCCATGGCAGGACTCCTATTTTGTTGAATCAAAATCAGAATATGGGCCTGAATCAGTTCAGTGCTGTTTGGTTCAAGTATCATTGTATTGAGTCTAAGCCTTGGCAGGGGTGGCCATGAAATGCCGCAGCCGTGGCAGGATTCCTTTAATTTTACCTGATCGAAATTGGAAATTTGAATATAATATAATCATGACATTACTGAAGTTGATAGTACGTCTTTTGGACACCTACACAGAGGGTTAGTGGTGGCAGCTTAACCAGCAGCAGCCTCCCTCGCCTTTGATCTACAACACTCGATGATTTAAGTTCCCAAACATTTCCTGCTCGGTTTAAGCTCAATTTTTGATAATGTGGCTATGCTTCTAAAGAAGCTGCTGGCATTTTAGCTCCACGGAAAAAAAAACCGAGAAAATCCATTTTTTCTCTGTGAAACCTAGTCTATGATGATTGTGGTTATGATGATGATGATGGTGATGGTGATCTAGACCATGATGATTTTTTTCAATAAAATTCGTATGCGTATTTTCAAGTTTTCTTTTACTGTCACCTTGACATGGTAGACTTTGATCCATAGTTTATTTGAATTCTACCTTGTGTATGTAATGATGACATTGTCGAGGCTAATAGTACGTTTTCTGGACACCTATGAATAGGGTTACTGGTGGCAGCAAAACCTGCAGCTGCCTCCCTCGCCTTTGATCTACAACACTTGATGATTTGACTTATCAAAATTTTCCTGCTCGGTTTAAACTCAGTTTTTGATAATGTGGTTGTGCTTCTAGAGAAGCTACTGGTATTTTGGCTCCAAGGAAAAAAAAACATATGTTTTGTGAAAATCTACTGTTTTCTTTGTGAAACCTAATATATGATCACTGTGGTTATGATGATAATGATGAGGAGTAGGATGAGGATTGTACTGACCCGAATGTGGACTCTTGTCGGGACCCATATTGTGCGCTTTTGGATCTCGCGGCTTGGGAGTGTCCACCTTCCCGTGAGAACGCATGACGGACACACGTGAGAGAAGGAGTCGCCACTTATCATTTTACGACCCGTAGGTCGAGGGCGGATAAGTTACCCGGGTCTAGGGGTATGGAACACCTAGTTTGTTGTTAAGGCATTGATTTGTGCGGAACCGAAAAATCCGAGTTTGGGGGTTCATGTTACGTGCGGGCCTATATCCCCCACGCCCTTTCAGTACTCTGGTTTGCTAGGCTTGCATTTTTGTTTTATTTACCGCATGAATTAGGGTGCACTCGACTCACACGTTTTGACACCGTAACTTCGATGAATTAAACGATGTCGGTGGTGTCAGCACCCCATTTTGGCCCACCGGCTTCCCACACGAGGATTCCCGATCGAAGCTCGGGACACTATTCATCACCCGGCAATCAGAGGCAAATAGGCGGGCACGGGGTCATGAGCAATAAGAGAAAGAGCTAGGTCACTGAGAAAAACGGAGGAAAGCCATCAGAAAAACGAACGAACAAGGAATCCCCAAAACGACGGGGCTGACACTGTGGCACTATTCATCATCGAGTCACCGAAGCACCGAAAGGTGCCCAATATGGGACTCCAAAAATCCCTCTCAATGCCAAAGTGACCAACGACACGTCCGGGCGCATTTCCGAGGCATCCTGCTTAAGCCGGAACACCCCGATCCCTCACGGACGCCTTTTCTAACAGAGCTCCAGGGACCCGCTCCACTGACAAGCAGACGACCCCCCAAAACGGGTCTACAGGCACCCAGGGACCACCAGGGTCGGGGAACAAGCTTCAGATGACCTTCCGGAACTCGACTCGGTTTCCCGAGGGACGTTTCAGTGGTCACGAAGAAGTCAACCCATCGGTCCCAACTCTCTCTCAACCACCTCCAACACATGCTCCGCCGCCTCTCACTCCCGCAGGCGCACTCTCGGCGTATTCCGGCGCCCTTCCAACACATCTCCCACCCCCGGCGTCTTCAGGGGCGCCTCTACCACCGGCCTCATTAACTTCCGCCGCCACTGACGACCAAGCCCGCATTACGGCACTCGAGGGCACAATCAATCAGATGGCCGCCAACATGGCAGAACTGCTCGCCCTATTTAGAGGGCCGAACCGTGCCTCCTCGAGCTCTACGCCTCCACCGGGGCAAGGGCCGACAGTCGACCCAGCACCCGGGATTCCACCGACTCAAGCCCCGGAGAATATGGATGCGCCCGCGCCACCAATACCGCATACGTCCGTGGCTCAACCTTTCACCAGCCCATATCCGCCACCGCCGGCCCCCACGGCTGTCCCTCTTCCACCGGCGGCATTCCTCACTTTAGATCAGGTCCTATCCGCGCCACCGCCTGTTTCCATGCCGGCCCTGGCTGCAGCCTATACAGTCCCTCCGCCGACGGTTTTCCCGACCTCAGGTGCACCTACTCCGATTCATTTCCAAACCACGGAGTTCCCACCTTACTCATCGCTACAACCCCATGCCGGCCTCTCTTACCCGGTGCCACCCCCGATAAACACTACCTTCCACGAACCGGGCACGCCGACCCATGCTGCCCAGTTCGCCTCACCAACGCACTTCTTCCCCGAGGCTGACGCCGAACAACAACGCAGACTGAAGCCAATGGAAGAGACAATACGAGCCCTGCAAGCAAATGATGCTCGACCCGATGCGCGCTACGGCGACTGCAATTTATTCCCAGGCATGCGGCTGCCCCCGAAGTTCAAAATCCCGAAGTTCAAGGCCTACGGGGGCACGACGGATCCACGCCACCATCTCCGCCATTACCGGGGGAAGATGCTACAGTATTGGGAGTACGAGGAGTTCGTCATCCATTCCTTCCAAGACAGCCTATCGGGTTCTGCTCTCGATTGGTTCATGTCGTTGAAAGCCGAGGACATTCCGACGTGGGAGGACCTCTCCCGGAAGTTTATCGACCAATACCGATATTGCGCGAAAACGCCTCCCACACTTCTGGAGCTGAGCACAAAAGAAATGGCGCGGGGCCAAAGGTTCGAGGAATACGCTGCCAAGTGGCGTGCCCAAGCAGCAAAGCACATCCCTCCGATCAGCGAAGCACAACAGGTTCAGTTGTTTCACTCCACGCTAAGAGGGATATATTAATCGCACCTGTTGGCCCACACTTCTTCATTCTCCGACCTCATCGAGGCCGGGAAAAAGCTTGATTTGGGGATCAAGCATGGGAGGATGGAGGGCCCCGCCGACAAGGGGGAAGAACCATCGAAGAAGGTCCTCGCAATGTCCTCGTCTTTCGGCGGGAGGAGAAGAAAGGAAGTCTCAGTTAACGCCGTTAACACGGCACATCAGGCGTCCCAACAATATTCGGTGGATCTCACGACCACACCGACTGCCGCTCCTACATACTTCCCTCCACCTCCGCAGCATCAACCTCAGCCGATTTATTACTCGGCTCCGCCGGTCCCGCCAACAACGACCTCACAATCATATGACCCCTACGCGCCCGCGTCAGTTCAGTCCCCTTAACCTAGGCCTCCGGTGTCGAGAGCCCCTCCACCGGCACAACAGAGCCCCACCTCGCAGGGTCCACAGGTCGGCACCTCGCAACACCGACCCCGCAGACAGTACACACCTCTACCCGCTCCTCTCTCTCACATATATCGGCAACTCTTGGCGGGGAATCAGATTCAGCCGATATCCCCGGGTCCAAACTTCGACCCGTCCGTTCAGGATCAATCCAAGCACTGCGAATATCATCAGGGAGCACCGGGACACACTCTCGACAATTGTTGGAGGTTGTGGGACGAAATTCAGAGGAGGATCGACAGCAACCGACTCACTTTCAACGCCGTTAGGCCTCCAAATGTGCAGGCTAACCCCCTCCCGGACCATAGGCCGAGTTTGGGGCCGTCCATCAACATGATCTCTATATGTGTCTCGGAGAGGGACGAAGAAGCGCAGGAGAATCCCCCTCCCTTCGTGATCAATTACACTCCCGAAGAACTCACGGTCGGGTTCACGGGACACGTGGCCTCGTCGGCCCCGTTCGTCGTCGACATCCCTGCCTGGGAGCCGTACTCAGATAGCAAGGTCCCCTGGACCTACGAAGGAAGCGTCGGGGGCGTCGAGCAGTAATTCAGTGTCATGGGGTTGACACGCTCGGGACGGGTATATGAGAGACCGGCGGCTAAGGACAAAGGGAAAGCGCCCGCCGTTGAAGACGGAGCGACGCCCGAAAGCTCACCTTTCCCCTCCAAGAAGGTGACCGAGGAGGAAGCCGAAGCTTTCATGAAGATCGTGAAGGCGAGCGAATACAAGGTGGTCGAACAAATGGCTAAATCCCCAGCCCACATCTCATTACTTGCCCTCATCCTCGGCTCGGAACCTCACCGAGAGGCCCTCTTCCGGGTACTGAGCGCGGCACAAGTCCCGAAGGAAACACCCCCGGACAAGATAGAGGAGACGATCGGGTCCATCTTCTCCAACACCATCTCGTTCTCGGACGACGAGCTCCCGTCCGAAGGATGGTCACACTCACGGGCGTTGCACATCGTTTGCAAATGCAACAATTACATCATCGGCCGGGTCATGATTGACAACGGGTCCGCCCTCAACGTTTGCCCGGTGACCACCTTGAAACAGATGAATGTGGACTTTAACCGAGTCCGCCCGAGCAAAACAGCGGTCCGAGCCTTCGACGGCTCGCGCAGGGAGGTGAACGGGGAGATCGACCTCCTCATAGACGTTGGCCCATGCTCGTTCAGCATCACGTTCCAGGTGCTCGACATCCCGAACGCGTTCAGCCTGTTGCTCGGGAAACCTTGGATCCACTCGGCCGGCGCCGTCCCCTCTTCTCTGCACCAACGGTTAAAGTTCATCGTCGAGGAGAAGCTCATCACGGTGACAGGATAGGAGGATTACGCCATCTACAAGGAGACGGCGGTGCCCTACATCAGCGTCGGGGACGATGAAAACCTTCCCTTTCACTCATTCGAAACCATCTCCGTCATCCGGGACTACGGAGAGAGTGGACCGTCCCGTGCCGACCGCATGATAGGGAAGGTTCTCCTGCGCAACAACTATATTCCCGGCACCGGCCTTGGGGCACACGGACAAGGGATCAACCGCCCCATTGAGATTGAGGAGTACAAGCATAGGAGGGCACTCGGCTTTCGCCCCTCCTGCCATGAGATCATCGAGGCCCGCAAGGGCCACCATCTTCACCGCCTCGCTGCGTATTATGGGAGGCTCAACCGGGGCGCTTCAGTCCCCCCACTATCTCACTCCTTCTCCGGGCCTTCACACATCATAGGAGGCACCCTTGACGGCCCTTCCTCGGACTCTGACGACACTCCTGCCGCTCCGTCAGCCGTGTACGCCGTCACCGAGGAGATTCCTTCAAGGGTTCACATCCGCTTGGCACAAGAAAACGAGGAGCTAGACAACTGGACCTCAGTCCCGTGCTACTCGACTGTGGTTGCCGATGTGTAAGGCTTATCTATGTATAAGATGTTCCCCGCGTGTCGGCATAGCCATGCGCCACACGACGGGAGAGGGGTTTCTATTACGGCTTCTTGTTCACAACATCAATGAAATCTCTCACGCATTTTTTGAATTCCCTTGCATTCTTTCTCCCTCTCCTATTCTCCATTTCGCAGCATTATAAAATTTTCTAAGACGATTCTCTCGAATTTCCAAGCTCCACTCGAATCCAAATCCTCGATGCTTCAATGCGAACCTATCCCGAGAGCAACTCGGTGAGCCTCAACCCGTATACTTTGGGGAAGGGCTTTCCGAGGATAATCAAGTGCCCGAGATAGAAGAGAGTTTGCGTCGCCTTGAAGACCATCAAATCACCTCGGTCGAGCCAACAGAGGAGATCAACGTGGGCACCGAAGAAGAGCCTCGCACCTTGAAGATTGAGACAGCCCTCAACCCTACGCAGCGAGCCCGGATGATCGACTTCCTGAAGGAATATCAGGAGGTCTTCGCCTGGTCTTATGCCGACATGCCTGGCCTAGACCCCTCGATAGTCGAACACTTTCTCCTACTCGACACCGAGAAATTCCCACCCAAGCGGCAACAGTTACGACGATAGCGAGCTAGTCTTCTCCTCCGCATCAAGGAGGAAGTTGTCAAGCAGATCAACGCGGGGTTCCTCGAGGTCTGCAATTATTCCGAGTGGGTGGCGAACATTGTGCCAGTGGAAAAGAAGGACGGCAGGGTCCGAGTCTGCATTGACTACCGAGATCTCAATAAGGCCAGCCCTAAAGACAGCTTCCCCTTGCCGCACATCGACGTCCTAGTCGACAATACGGCGCGCCACGCCCAATTCTCTTTCATGGACGGCTTCTCCGGATACAATCAGATCTGGATGGCCGAGAAGGACAAACTCAAGACGACGTTCACTACGATGTGGGGAACCTTTTGCTACCGCGTTATGCCTTTTGACCTCAAGAATGCGGGGGCAACTTATCAGAGGGCTATGGTCACACTATTCCACGACATGATGCACAAGGAAGTCGAGGTATATGTTGACGACATGATCGCCAAGTCCAAAGAAGGAGAAGACCACCTCGTCAACCTGAAGCGCCTTTTCGACCGCCTAAAAGAATACAAACTCCGGCTTATCCGGCAAAGTGTACATTCGGCGCCCGGTCAGGAAAACTACTGGGATTCGTGGTCAGTGAACGCGGTATCGAGGTAGACCCGGATAAAGTCAAGGCGATCAAAGAGCTTCCCCCGCCGTCAACAGTCCGAGAGTTGCGCGGCTTCTTGGGGCGACTGAATTACATTGCACGCTTCATTGCAAACCTGACAGATAAGTGTCAACCGCTCTTTCGCTTGCTCCGCAAAAATGCAGCGATGGAATGGGACCACGAGTGCCAGAAGGCCTTTGACACCATCAAGGCCTACCTAATTCAGCCGCCGATATTGGTACCACCCGTGCTGAGCCGACCCCTCATTTTGTACCTCACAGTGCGCCGACAGTCCTTAGGGTGCATGCTGGGGCAAGAAGACGAGTCAACACGCACGGAAAGGGCGATATACTACTTGAGCAAGAAGTTCACTGAAGGGGAATCCAATTACCCGGAGATCGAGAAGATGTGTTGTGCGTTGGTATGGGTCATGCAAAGGCTCCGACAGTACACACTCTATCACACGATCCGCTTATTGTCAAAAGCGGACCCCTTGCGGTATTTGCTCGATAGCCCCTCATCCATGAGGAACATCGCAAAATGGCGCTGTCAGTTGACGGAATATGACATAGAGTACGTGCCTCGCACATCTGTCAAGGGGCAAGCGATTGCCGACCACCTAGCAGAATTCCCGATCAATGACGACACGCCGATCAACACGGACTTTCCGGATGAAAGAATCCTCCAGGTGGATGAAGAGAAAGAGGAACCGACGTGGAAGATGTACTTTGACGGGGCTGTCAATTCCGAGGGATTCGGAGTTGGGGCAGTTTTGATATCCCCGGACGGGCGCCATTATCCGGTCGCGGCAAAAGTGGATTTCTCCTGTACCAACAACGTAGCCGAGTACGAGGTGTGCATTCTCGGTTTGCAAGCGGCGATTGATTTCAAGGTGAAGGAGTTAGAGGTGTTCGACGATTCCATGCTCACAATCTTCCAAACGTTGGGGCAATGGAAGACGAAAGACGCGAAATTAGTCCCGTACCACGAATACCTTGAGGAATTGGCGAAGAATTTCGAGAAGATCTCGTTCACCTACACTCCACGAGCGAAGAATCAGTTCGCTGACGCACTCGCGACACTCGCGTCCATGGCGAGTATCTCAGAGGGGAACATCGTCGAACCTCTCGAAATCGAAGTGTCCAGACGCCTGGCCCACTGCAACGCGATCGAAGCGGCCGAAGCAAAGCCGTGGTATGAGGACATCAAGAACTTCTTGCAAGCGGGCCATTATCCCCCGTTCGCCGATCGCCGCGATCGAAAGACGCTCAGGCGCCTTGCGATGCACTATTTTCTGAGCGGCGAGATACTATATCGCCGTTCCTTTGATTCCACGCTACTCCTATGCAATGACGAACACGAGTCACGACGCCTTATGGAGGAGGTACATGGAGGAAATTGTGGGCCCCACATGAATGGCCTTATGCTCGCCAAGAAGATCATGCGCTTAGGCTACTATTGGTCCACCATGGAGACTGACTGCGTAAAGCACGTCAGGCACTGTCACCGATGCCAAGTGTACGCTGATCAGATTAAGGCGCCGCCCAACGAACTACGCCCTATGACAGCCCCGTGGCCCTTCTCAATGTGGGGGATGGACGTGATCGGCCCGATCAATCCCAAAGCATCTAACGGGCACACGTTCATCTTGGTGGCGATTGATTACTTCACCAAGTGGATCGAAGCCGTCACTCTCGCGTCGGTCACTGCAAAAGCAGTAGCCCGTTTTCTCAGACGCGATGTCATCACCCGGTACGGGGTCCTAGGTCATCGACGAGCTCTGTGCACAATTCAAAATCCGACACCGCAAGTCCACCCCGTATCGTCCCCAAATGAACGGTGCGGTGGAAGCGGCGAATAAGAACATCAAAAAGATCATCGAAAAAATGATGGAGAACTACAAGGATTGGCACGAGATGCTCCCCTATGCACTCTTGGCGTACCGGACATCCATACAGACCTCAACCGGGGCAACCCCGTACTCCCTAGTCTATGGCATGGAGGCCGTCCTCCCAATCGAAGTGGAGATCCCTTCCATGAGGATTCTTGCCGAGGCCGAACTTGCAGAAGCGGAGTGGGCAAAACAGCGATACGAGCAACTGAACGTCATTGATGAAAAGAGGCTGAAGGCGCTATGCCACGGACAGTGCTACCAGCAAAGAATGGCTCGAGCCTTTAACACAAGAGTCCGCCACCGCGACATCAGCCCCGGCGACCTCGTTTTGAGGAAAGTCCTACACGTCACGCTGGACTCTCGAGGGAAGTTCTCGTACAAATACGACGGCCCATTCGTCGTTAAAGAGGTTTTCTCTGGAGGAGCAGTCATTCTGAGCGATATGGACGGCACCGAAAACGCCCTCCCCGTCAATGCCAACGCCATCAAGAAGTATTATCCTTGAGCGCTTGTATGTGTCTTTGTTTTATCATTCGCCGGGCTCCGTGCCCTTTTCACTGTAAGACATTTCCGTTTTCGTGGACGAGCGTCAATTCCCACCATTTGTCCAATACTAAGCTTTCTTGAGAGAAAAAAATAAATTTTCCCGCTAGGTCGAAAACCTCTTCGAGGCGGCCTAGGTAAAAGCTAGGGAACGAGTGGCACGACTTAAAATCCCGCAAAGGGGAGTCGCGGCAAAAGGAGAGCATAAATCATTTTCGGTCATTCAGGTCTATCCTGGTTCGTGCATTCGGGTCCATCCCGGTCATTCAGGTCTATCCTGGTTCGTGCATTCGGGTCCATCCCGGTCATTCAGGTCTAACCTGGTTCCTGCATTCGGGTCTATCCCGGTCATTCAGGTCTATCCTGGTTCATGCATTCGGGTCTACCCCGGCCATTCGGGTCTATCCTGGTTCATGCATTCGGGTCTATCCCTGCCATTCGGGTCTATCCTGGTTCATGCATTCGGGTCTATCCCTGCCATTCGGGTCTATCCTGGTTCATGCATTCGGGTCTATCCCGGTCATTCCGGTCTATCCTGGTTCATGCATTCGGGTCCATCCCGGTCATTCAGGTCTATCCTGGTTCATGCATTCGGGTCCATCCCGGTCATTCAGGTCTATCTTGGTTCATCCATTCGGGTCTATCCCGGTCACATTCAGGGCTATCCTGGTTCATAGGCATTCGGGCCCATCCCGGTTCTAATTTCCCGCACAGTGTCCCAATACATCCAAGCAGGGCACGAGCAGCCACGGGGAAGCTACAACAAAGCAGTCGCCGGGCCCAAAAAGGGGGTGCTTCTTATGATCTTTGGCTACATCCTCTAACCGAGCATGCAACCAAAGAGGGGCAAGCTGTCAGCACCCCATTTTGGCCCACCGGCTTCCCACACGAGGATTCCCGACCGAAGCCCGGGACACTATTCATCACCCGGCAATCAGAGGCAAATAGGCGAGCACGGGGTCATGAGTAATAGGAGAAAGAGTTAGGTCACTGAGAAAAACGGAGGAAAGCCATCAGAAGAACGAACGAACAAGGAATCCCCAAAACGACGGGGCTGACACTGTGGCACTATTCATCATCGAGTCACTGAAGCACCGAAAGGTGCCCAATATGGGAATCCAAAAATCCCTCTCAGTGCCAAAGTGACCAACGACACGTCCGGGCGCATTTCCGAGGCATCCTGCTTAAGCCGGGACACCCCGATCCTCACGGACGCTTTTTCTGACAGAGCTCCCGGGGCTCGCTCCACTGACAAGCAGACGACCCCCCAAAACGGGTCTACAGGCACTTAGGGACCACCAGGGTCGGGGAACAAGCTTCAGATGACCTTCTGGAGCTCGACTCGGTTTCCCGAGGGACGTTTCAGTGGTCACGAACGTCTCCCGGCGAGCCTTTAGGGCACTTCTACGGAAAACAGAGATCACAACGATCCCCAAGCACCTCACAACGAGCCCCGAGCACCTTAAGACATTCAGAGAACACTGAGAAAACCCCGGTCAAAAGTCCCTAGGTCTTCCCGGGCCAACGGTCCCCGACCAAGGGCGACGAGCCAACGATCCCTCACGGGGCAAAAGGATCGCCCAAAACGAATGTCAGGATGCACAAAGAGCAATCAGGGACCGGGGAACACTAAACTCCGCTCTGAACATCCAAACGGGGGAAAACCGACTCTCGAGGCCCAAGTCACCCGAACGTTCGTTCATACGATGCATGGCGACATTAGGCTCATTCAAATCCTCGTTGTTCAAGCATTCCAAATCTTCAAATTAATTGGACATCGGAGGTCGGATGCGAGCTCAATCAAGTTTCAAGCATTTTCCGGCTTTTCTCTCAATCGAAGGGGACCCACAGCTCAGCCAAGCCAAGCCATCAAGCCGCGGCTCAACCCCAAGCCACGGCTCAACCTTCCAAGCCACGGCTCGCCCTCAATGAGCCACGGCTCAATCCATGGCCGGCGGCTCCAAGGCTCCCCCACCACACAATTCAAATTTCCCTCACATCCATCACTTCCCACCATCCATCCATCACACCCATCACTCCTCTTGCTTCCCCCTCACTCAACATGACTATTTCCCCTCCCTAATTACCTTGGAATTTCGGCAGCCCATGCTTAGGGCTTTAAACCGCACTTAGCCTCCCCTAATCTTCCCATTAAGCTAGCCTATAAGTCCCCATCCATCATTAACTCTAATCACTTCTTCATTCTCACTCTCTCTCAAGCCAATCTCTCTCAAGAATCCTCTCAAACTCCAGCCCACTCCCACTCACTCGTCCAGCCCTTGCCAAGGCCGAAACCGGCCAAAATCATCGGAAAACCACCCGGTATTCCGGTGACCACCCGACCCGACTTAAACCAAAAATCACCAAACTCCCTAGCCTACTTATTTTCTACCCCCTAAGTCCATTTCCGGGCTTAGATTTTCGATTCGAAGCCTCCTACATCACGTTCCAGCCGTGAAGAGAGTCGGGTCCCGAAACCCCCTAGCCGTGCGCATCGGACTTCATTCACGTACCATTTTCCCCCACGACTTCGATGAGTCGTGCCATCACGTTCAAAGGGTTCCTCACAACCCTCACCCTTCCCCGTGAAGAGGTGGTCACGGTCCGAGGGCCGATCAACCGCGCACAACCTCCGTTCATCCGTTTCTCTCTTACTGGGTTCAACACGTTTTTTACCGAACTTTCTCTCATATTTTCGGGTTTGTTCAGGCCTTGGCACGTTCAGGTCTGCCCACGGTCGTCTAGATCTACCTCTTAGGAGTCCAACGAGCCCAATCTCGCGACGTGCCGTGCCCGGAGCAAGCGTGCCGACTCGTTTCCCCGAAACTGCCGTGGTAGCCTCCTCTCGGGTTCTTTAATCCGTAACGCTCAAACCGAGTCTAGCGACTCCCAAGGCCACTTCCCCGACTCTTCTCCTCGTGCAACGAGGCTAGGTAACATCCCTCTACAACTTAGAGAAGTTAGGATCTTCGATGCTTGCTTATATGAGATGTTTATATGGTTTAAATAAGTCGGACGCATGAAAGCTTGCCCTTTTCCTTTGGATCTACGTCCCCCATGCATTTTCATGCACGCACGCCCACCATGTCACGATCATATGTCCATATGATGCTTGTGCCGTGAAGGGAAAGGGTTAGAATCGAGGTAGGGGAGACACTCAAGCCACGGTTAGACCATGGGAGCCCACGGCCTAGTCCAAAGGAGGGAACCCGTGGGCTCTCTTGGTCCCTCCGGGGCTTGATCGGCCTCCTCTTCCCCGAAACTTGTCGGTTCCCGTATTATTATCATTGTTCGTTGCACAAGGTTTATTAGCATGGTGGGAACAAGCTTAGATCGGGATCGAAGAACCTCCCTTGACTCGTGTGAGCCATGAGGACTCACGGCCATCCTTGGAGAATTATGGCCGAGAGTCCCCTTGGACCACACGGGTCTAGGGTGGTTTCTCCCTTTCCGAAATGAGCCGGTTCCCGCGTTTCTCGTTTCCCCATCGTATGAGTAGACGCCGTTTTTATGGATTTCGTTATATTACGTGTTATATGTACTTGTTTGTGTGTTCGTTTGCGTTTAAGAGACCTTGACGGCGTCGATTTTCTTTTGTTTTATTGAAATAGATTTCGTTCTTGAGTTTAAGCGTATTATGCATGTAAGGTATGATTGGAATCGTCCCTTGGAATTGATTGTATCCGTGTCTTATATTTCTCGTTATTCACATGATAATTGGAAGATAGATACGTCAATTTTGAGTAATCCCCCATCAAAACCGGGATAACTATATGAAATCACTACCTTCGAATAATTTTACAAATGGGGTGAACATGGCGTATCATTCGATTAATTAAATCACTTGGACTAAATAATTGGGTGAACCGATCCTTAATTCGTAAACGCATCGATGATTCCCGGAACGGCGAGAATGCCCTTCTCCATCAAAATTCACGATTTCAAAATACCGAGGCACGTGACACGAATAGAATTGATGTCTAGTGAGTACTCACGTGCCATGACTTGGATCCGGGCCCAATTTGAGGCGGCCCGAGTCGGGGTACGAGAGTCCTTCTTAGACTCCTTCGTGTGACGCGATCTCCAATTTATACACGAACATCACAATTTTATCATCCAAGGGCATAATCGTCTTTCTGTGATCCATCGATACCCTAGGCGCTAGGGAGTCGGAAACACCTCGATCTATGGACGAAAAGGGGCAACTCGTCCGGGTGCGAGTCTCATTCGCACGGCCCATTCCGTCCACTTTCGGTGTTTCTATCTACCTATTGTAGATTCGGTGGGGAGCATTTTATTTCAGTTATAAAACACAAAGAGCCGAACTAATCATACATCCGGCCTAATCAAACACTAGGTAATGGATAGGCGGAATGATAGATTCCAAATCTAGAGTCAAAACACGACTTTGGCTAATTCGGTGAAACCGCAGTGACACTCAACTGAATAAGGGTCATAAAACAAACACATACATGTAATCGGCTTAGAACCGTATCCTAGCCCTCCCTCTATGTTTGCCTAGGTTAGATGCATTGTTTGCCAATCAACCCCGGTTAATAACTGATTAAATCACGTACATTCGACTTAATACATTACTTGTCTGTATTCACCGACAATTGTCAGTTGTTGTCTGTATTGTGTCAGTTTTATCAGTTTTCTTCTGCTTTGTCTTTGCATATGATAATTTATTGCGGTTCGGGCCCAAGCCCATAGGTCACGTGTTGCACGGGGTCCAACGCCCTAAATCACCGAACACGAGGTCCATTGCCTCTTAACTCACCGAGTGCGTGCAATCCGAGTGCGGAATGGGATCTAGCCTCGATTCACCGTTACACTCCGAATGCGGCCTATGTGGAAGGCGGATTTGGACTGAGCGCGTGAAACGGGTTTAGATATCACCCGGGAGCTCGATCGGTCCATCGGATATAGTGAGAACCGACCGGTTCTCCCGAGAACCGTTGGATCGATCGGACCCGACCCCCGGCTCCTCGAGCCCACGTTGCCTTAATTTGTTTATCGGTCATTTAAAATACTCGGTGAGCCGGAGCGGAATATTGGCCCAATGCAAACCGATCGGGATCCATTTACTTATTCAGTTAATCTTTGTAATTATTCGAGAGAACATTGTGAGGATTTTATTTGTATATTCACTCAGTCACTTGTAAGGATCCCCGATTGGTGAGCGAGAGGTCCAAGTGCTGGATTGGTTAAGTTGGTCTATCGCCACCAAAGGGTGAGTAAGCTTGGATACTCATGGTTCCGGTTCACGCAGGGAAGCGACCATCACGGTTCGATGAACTGTAACGCTAAGATAGTGAACCGACTCCTCGATGCACAAGCCTACTCATCTTTCGGACTCTTGGCCCAACTTGATCAATTCATCGAATTTACGGTGTCAAAACGGGTAAGTTGAGCGCAACTCTAAATCACGCGGTAAATAAACAAAATGGCGAGCCTAGCAAGCTAGAGTATCGAAAGGGCGTGCGGGATATAGGCCCACACGTACGACCATTGCCTTAGCATTTAGGTGTACCCCGTACCCCTAGACCCGGGTAACTTGCCGGCCCTCGACCTTCAAGTCGTAAAACGGCAAGTGGCAACTCCTTCTCACGTGAGTCCGTCGCGCGTCCCCGGGAAGGTGGACACTCCCAAGCCGCGTTTGCTTAGGCGCGCGCATGCGTGCCCCGACGAGATGAAATTCGGGTGCACACAGGTGGAGAAGCCGAGAGAGTAGTAAACCCATGTGTCGAGGAATTGGTTCACAATCTTGCGTTACAGTTCATCGAACCATGGAGGTTGAATCCCTACGTGAACCAGAACCGCGAGTTCTTGTTTTTACTTGTATCTGGGCAAGCATTAGACCGATTCGATTAATTCGACTCTCGGACCGTTCGCTCACCGACTGAAATTCTTACATAATGAATGTACAAAATAAAATCCTTACAATGCTCTCGAAAAACAATAAATACAAATTACAAATGGCCGAATTCCAATCGACTCGCATTCGGTTATTATTCCGCTCTAACTCACCGTGAGTTTAGGGAAAAGATCGAAGAACTGAAATTCAATGCACGCTCTCACTGAATAGGGCATTGGACCCTGTGAGTGATGATTAGGGTGTTGGACCCTGTGCTCGATGATTAGGGCATTGAACCCTAATATTATTCGGCCTAGGGATCAGGCTCGACCCGCATGGCAAACAGGGGCGGAAAGATAACAAGCAGCAGGTAAATAACAGACAATGTGTTTGTATTCACCGAATGTACGTGGATTAGCAAGTTTATTAATCCGGGGTATTTTGGCATGCAAATCCTACCCTAGACAGACAAACGTGTGCCAATGTATTAGCATTCGGCTTTTGTTGGAAACTTGAAAAAGAGAGTCAAATCTCATGTGTGTGGATTGCTTTTACAGTTGTTATGTATTATGACATTGAATTTCCACGGAATTAGCCAAACTCGTGTTTTTACTCTGGATTTGGAATCTAGAATTCCTCCTAACCATTTTCTAGCGTTTGGTTAAGTCGAATGAACTGATTAGTCAGGTAATTGTATTTTGATACAGAATACCCAACTGACATCTTAAACGATGCTAAGATGATGGCAAATCACAAAATGATGTTCTTGCCCTTGATTTGAAAATTTATTTTCATAAAAGGGAAACAACACAATATGTATTTGAAAGTATGAGGGTTTTGAAAAGGGCATTAACACCGTTTTGTAATTCGTCGACACGAGTTACAAATTAATGTCCAATTTGTGCAAAGTCGTTTAAATTGAATGAATTAACCGTGTGAACGTCCCGATTAACCCGTTCGTGGAATTAATGCTTAAGGGTTGTGCCGAATGCATTAATTGTGAAAACGATTCGTGACTCGACGACCAAGACGATTCCATAAGGATCGAGGATAATTTGGTCCAATGACCGAAACTACTCTCGTAACCGAATGGACCCGAATGAGTCATTGATATCCAAATCCATGCATGCTTTGTTTTGAAAAGACATTTTCATACGATATTGCGACGATAATGTAAATTGCAAATTACACGAAAGCCGAGAACGGACTCAAAACGGGAAGAGGAAGCCTCATGCAACCCGTACGAGTCTAAGAGGCTCTCGGTTACTTCTCCTTGGAGAT
Source organism: Punica granatum (assembly GCF_007655135.1). Taxonomy (NCBI): domain Eukaryota; kingdom Viridiplantae; phylum Streptophyta; class Magnoliopsida; order Myrtales; family Lythraceae; genus Punica; species Punica granatum. The sequence continues at coordinate 13,231,704 of NC_045132.1, forward strand.
AGCCGAGAGGTCCCATGGCCCGAATGGGTTCCACGAGGTTTCCCCGTCTCGTTTCGAATCATTTCTCGCATGCTTAAACGATAAATATGATAAATGATACGATTAAACTAAAGTCGATATTGTCATAATTTGAATAACGCATTCGAACATGCAAACATGCACAAACAAATTATTTAAGGAATCGATAAAACAATACCGACTTCATGCATGTAATAAAACACGAGAAAACTCGGGAATCGAACTTAGATCGGGCTAAGAAGGCCGTTCTTAACCCGAGGAAAGCAAGCCAAGTCTTGGTTACCTCTTCTTGAGCCAAACCCGAGAGCTCTTTTGTTTATTTCGGGTCGGGAAGGTCTTCCAAGGGTCGATCTAAATGTTTCCCGACATGCTAACATGTTATATGATGACGAGCATGCATAATATAACATGAAAGTGTATGAAAACTAAGCCTTGCAAGTTAAACATGCATGAAATGCCATATTACTCCATAGCCATGCAAATAATGTAAAAAGGCCTAACTCCTCTAAGTCAAGAGTGATTTACCTAGCCTCGGGATACGAGGAAAGAGTCGGGGAAGTGTTCGAAAGTTAGGTGACTCGGTTGAACGCTTGGAAGAGTGCTCGGGTGCAAGGGCATGCACGTTCGGGGAGCTAGGCGCACGGGGCGTGCCACTGGAGTGCACAGGTGGCGCGCGGGCTTGCGGGCGTGCCCGAGGGCGCGTGGGTGCGTGTGGCTGGCGCGCTGCTGGCGCACGGCTGGCACTGTTCACCCGAGAGCGACGATTCTTCACCCGAAATGCACTAAATGACCTGAAACAATAATTTAAAGACTTCAAATGAAGAAACCAAATTCACCAATGAACTCCATGGGTCCAAAATAAGTGGGATATGGAGTTTGAGAATTTTTGAACTTAAGTCGAGATGATGAACATCGGCTTTCGACTTAAGAACTCAAGGCTCTTTTTGGATTTTTCGGGTTTCTCTTTTCTTTCTAAGTGTTGAAACTTGCTGGTTCTTGAGTGTTCTTGGCTATGGAGTTTGAGATGATTTCTTGAAGGAAAAAGGTTGGAGAGAGTGTGTAAGAGGTGAAGTGATTATCTTAATCACTTTTGGGCCATTTATAGGCAAAGCTAATGACACAATTAGCAAAAGCAAGTGCTCTTAACCCCCATGCTTAGCAAATTTCGGTTTGATTAAGAAAATATCAAGCCTCATCTTCTTCCATTGCATTAATGAAGAAGAGATAAGACATTGATGAGCATTTATGAGCATTGATGAGAAGTTGAGTGTTGTCTTCAACCTCTCCAAGATATTTTGGCTAAGAGAGGGCAAGTTGGCTTCTTGCATTGAAGAAGAAGAAGAAGCTTCTAAAGCAAAGGGTGACTCATCTTGGGTAGCCCGTATGTCCCACGACCGAAGAGGAGAAACCGGGAAAAAGCTCGGGTTTCGATTGAACCGCATTCGAGGCTCGTGGTTCGAACCGAATGTTGAATTATCGATATACGCGAGGAAACGGATTTAATGAGTCCGAGATTGACATTTTCCGTGAGGAATTGCCAAATGTCTGTGTGAGGCTCGAAAGCCGGTTTTGCTCCTTTTATGCACTCAGAGCGAGGTTACCCACTTCTGACAGCATATCTTGTACCTGCATCCCACGTCGATCATTTTGACATAAATTGTCAAATTACGTGGGCACTTGTCCCTTAAGCCGGTAAATGCAAATATGGAGTCGAAGATGTCCTAAGAGGCCGAAACTGGATTTCTCAAATTGTTTTATGAGTTTCTTGGGCGATCCGGAGATTACTGTGATCTCTGTTTGCCGAGATTGGGCCTCTAAGGATATGAAAAGTGCATCTGAGACCCTCAAAGCACTGCTCGAGGGGTCTAGATGAGTTGTGTGATTCATTCCGACGATTCCACATTGAGCGTTGAGATAAGCGACACTGGAATTGCCAACCATCCGGCGTCAAGTTTCCCCAAAGAGGACCTCCGGATATGGATTTCCACTGAAAATGGTCTTTTGTGCTCCTCGGAGGTTAATCGGGAAACCGAGAAGGGTTTTGCTGTCTGTTTTGCCCAATTGCGAATGTCCGCTGGAGTTTTCAGGGTAATATAGTGTGAACTTCGTTTGCCATAATTCCATCAGATCGGTCTCCGGTTATGCTCTTCCGAAGAGGGGTATGCCCGTTTTGTTGCTCGGAAGTCATTCGGGGTGCCTGTATGACTTCCAAAAGACAATCTGAAGCACTGCTCGTGCTCTGTAAGATTGTGGGACATGGCCGCATCTGATATTTGGAATTAACTTTTGTCCGAGAAACCGGCATTTTTGGACTTCCACTGAAAAGTTGTCTGTATACAAAAAGTTGTTCTGTATAGAGCAGATGATTTGCGAAATGCGTTTGAAGACACTTTTCATTTATTTAGCATCGATGTGGATTTTTGAAGTCCAATGTTGGCTATCTTCCGACGGTCGAGCGAACTATCGAAAAATAGGACTGTCCATGTGGTACATTGGAAATGCCGGTTTTGGACATTATTGAGCTCTCTAGTAACTCTGTTGCTTTTTGATGACCCCTGGGGTCCTTCTGTCATATCCATGTGTCATTTGCCCGATTTCGCCGACTTGAGGATGAATAGTGATTTTTTGCTCTGTTAAGTCGTTTTTCTGTATTATGCTCAAGTTGCGGCTTGGATCATTGCTGATAATGTAATTTGAGTTGGTGAACCAAAATAGGGTGTTGACAGGGATGGTGATGGTGACGATGACTATGATTATATTGAGTCTAAGCCTTGGCGAGGTGGCTGTAAAATGCTGCAACCATGGCATAATTCTTTGAATTTTACCTGATCGAAGTGAGAAATTTGAGTGTGATATAATCAGCCATGGTGGGGCTCCATCAATTGTCAAGCTTATGAAATAGGAGGGTATTATGCCTGATTAGATGTTTTGCATAAGGATGACAAGAGGAGGAGAATGGAAAAGAATGGAGACTAGAAACATGTGATTCAGGAAACAGAAAAAATGTGAAGGGCGATGAGGATTTGTAAAAACGAATGTTGAAACAATTATGTAGGTATAGATAGCAGTCCAAGGCTTGGCGTGGTGGCCATGAAAAGCTGCAGCAGGGGAAGGGCTTCTATTTTGTCGGATCAAAATCAGAATCTGGCCTGAATCAGTTCGGCGCTGTTTGGTTTGAGTGTCATTACATTGAGTCTAAGCCTTGGGGGATGGCTATGAAATGCCGCAGCCATGGCATGATTCCTTCAATTTTACTTTATCAAAATCGAAAATTTGAGTATGATATAATCATGGCATTACTAAGGCTGAGAGTACATCTTATGGACACTTATATAGAGGGTTACTGGTGGCAGCTCAACCAACAGTTGCCTTGATGCGATTCCCGCCAAGAATGACGAGACCCAACAGCTGAAAGAACCCAAGATCGTTCCACGATCAGATTTGATTGACGAACCCTTAACCCGTTGTTTACAACATAAATAAGAACCTTGGTATAACTGACCTCAACCAGTTGTTTATTGCGAAACAAGAACCTCGGTATATAGGAAGACGCCACAAACGGTAATGGAAAGCCGTTTGATAAGTCGATGAAGACGCCACAAACGGTGGTGGAAAACCGTTTGATAAGTCGTTGATGAACGCCACGGAAACTTCCGATAAGTTCGAATTAGTTCTTCAAGAACCAAAGAGAATACTCTCACAATTTTCCGAATGTTCCTTTTTAAAAAAAATTGACTAGAACCTGTTTATTTACCTTCACTTCACCGCATTCATTCAACCACTGGAGTTTGTATGGCTTGGGATGTTTTTGGGTATGCAAATCGAGCCCGTCTACCATCAACTTGCTGGCCACATTCACGCAACTTCCTCCATCAACAATCAACCCACACACACGATCCTTCACATGGCAACTGTCAGCACTCCATTTTGGTCCACCGGCTCCAACAAAGAACTCCTGGCAATAGCTCGGATTACTGTTCATGAGTCAACAATTGGGGACGAACGTGCGGACGTGGGAGCACGAACTACGGGAGAGAAGTAGGGTTCTAGAAAGGCGCAGAGGGGCAATTGGAAGAATAAACAAAATGCCCCGAATCAACAGAAGCTGGCACTGTGGTACTATTCATCGTCGAATCGCCGGGATGTCAAAAGGTATCCATTATGGGACTCTAAAAATCCTCCGTGGCATCAAAATGACTAATGGCACATCCGAATACATTTTAGACGTCTACTTCTTAAGTCGGCGTGCCTTCAAACATCCACAGATACCTTTCCTGGCAGGGCTCGGGGAGGCCCGATACACGAACAGATAAACAGTGCCCGAAGACGGGCCTACAAATGTCCAAGGACCATCAGGACCATGGAATGAGTTTCATACTGTCTTTCGGAGTACAACTCGGTCTCCCAAGCGGATCCCGAGTAGACCCCGATCTGGGAAAAAGACCCTTTCAGACAGGATCTAGCGCTCAGAGCTCATTCAGTGAAAAGTTGACGTCCGAGCTTCACACCACTCACTCCCTACAACTCCTAAGACTAGGGAAATCATTTCTCCTCGAGCCAAGCAAATCAGTTAGGTCTCCCGAGTGACAATTCAATGGTCACGAACGCCTCTCGGCAAGTCTTCGGGGCATGTTTCTGACAAACAGAGGCCACAGCGGTCTCCAAACACCTCAGGACATTTGGGAAACACTGAGAAATCCCCTATCGCGGATCCCTAGGTTAACTCCGGCTTATGGTCTACGGTCGAGGACGACGAGCCAACAATTCCACACGGGACAAAAAGCTCACCGAGACGAACACTACAATGCACAAAGGAGCAATTGGAGAACGGGGACGGTCAACTCCACTCTGAATGTCCAAATAGCGCAAAACCAACTCTCGGGGTGCCGAGTCACCCGAATCTTCGTTCACATGAAGTATGGCGATATTTTGCTCATTCAAATTCTCTTCATGCAAGCATTCCAAATCTATCAATTAATCGGACCACGGAAGTCGAGCACATAACCAATCGAGCCCCGAGCTTCTCCCGGCTTTTCCTCAAGCCAAAAAGAGCCCACGGCTCAATCCCTGAGCCTCGGCTCCAACTCCAAGCCACGGCTTGGCTGCATCTAGCCACGGCTAGATCCCCATGGCCGGCGGCTCAAACCCAAGAGATCCCCCCTCCACACATTTCAAATATCTCTTACACGTCCTCACATCCATCACTTCCGATGCTTCTCCATTACTTCCCCCACACTCTAAGTGATACAAACCCCTCCCTAACCCCTCTTCAAAATTCGGCAGCCCTATAATCCACCCCGTAATCACACTTTGCCTCACTTAATCAAGCCGTTAAGCTCCTCTTTATAAGCCCTTGCACCATTAAGCTTAATCACTTCTTCAACTCCGCTCTCTCTCAAGCCAACTTCTCTCTAAAATCCTCTCAACCTCCCCACTACCACCAAACCATCATATGACTCGTGCCAAGCCCAACACCGGCCAAAACCAACCGAAAACCGTCCGGTATTCCAATCACCGCCCGACTCGACTTAAGCCAAACACAACCAAACTTCCTAGCCTACATATTTCCCACCCCCTAAGTCCATTTCTGGGCTTAGATTTTCGATTTTAAGCCTCCAACCCCGCGTTCCAACCGCGAACACTATCGGGTCCCAATGACGTCCCCCCGGTGCATCTGAGTTCCCACACGTGTCATTTCCTCCCGCGACTTTAGCGAGTCGTGCCATCACGTTTGAAGGGTCCCTCACAACCCCCACTCTCCCTCGTGAAGAGGTGGTCACGGTCCGAGAGCCATACAACCGTGCACAACCTCCGTTTCACCCATTCTCTCTTTATCGGGTTTCATCGTTTCTTGCCGAACTTTCTCTTATCATTTCGGGTTTGTCCAGGCTCTTGCACATTTGAAGCTGTCCACGAACATTTAGATCTATCCCTTAGGAGTCTAAGGAGCCTAATTTCGCCCGGTGCCGTGGTCGGAGTCGACGTGCCGACCTCATTTTCTCCAAGCTGCCACTGCCGCTGCTCTCGGGTGTTCACTGCCCATTCGGTCCAGCCGAGTCTTTCGACTCCCAAGGCCACTTCCCCGACTCTTTCCTCGCATCCAGAGTCTAGGTAAGACTCCTCTACGACTTAGAGAAGCTAGGTTCTTCGATATTTGTTTGATATAGGGTGTTAACACATTTAACGAGTCGAAATGCATGCAAGTTTACATTTTTACCTATTCCCATGCAAACTTGCGTCGTTCACCACGTTGCATGTTGTTATAACGTATGATTCCCGCATTTTAGACTCCAATTGCCGTACAATATGCACGTATAACGAGAAATGGCTCAAATCTAGGGGAATGAGGCCTGCATGGACTCAAGAGAACCATGGAGCCTCTCGGCTGAACCTCGCGTGGTGAACCGTGAGACTCCTTGGTCTTCTCGGGTCCATGACAATCTCACCCCTCCGGATTTAGTCGTTTCCACATTCATAATGTTTATTCATGGTCGTGATGTGTCGGCATGATGAGAAATGTCCGAGATCTAGGGAGGAGAGGTCTCGTGGATCGGTTCTAGCAAGGGAAGCTCACGGCCACCTTCCATAGAGGGAGGCCGAGAGATCCCTTGGTTCACCCGAGGCCACGAATCTCTCGTTCCGTGATGTTGGATATTTCTCGTGATTTACTTCCAATTTGTTATTGAATGAGCCGATGCCGCTTTATTGTTTTCTTTAATACGACGTTTGTGTTTGTATTATGTGTTTGTTTGCACAACCAAGACCATCACGGTATCGGCTTTGTAAAATGAATGTTATTGACGTGCTTGGCGTGTTATGCATGCAAGAAATGGCTCGAATCGACGTAAGAGACCACCCACGATCCAAGACGGGTCAAGGAGACCTCTCAGCCTAGTCCTTTGGAAGATGGCTGAGTGCTCCTTGACCCCTCCCGGGTCTAGGATGGTCTCCTTTCGGTGTCCACTTTCGGTCTTTCTATCCCCCTATTATAGATTCGGTGGTGGGCATTTTCATTTCTGTTGCAAAACACGAAAAACCGGATTAATTATGCATTTGGCTTAATCAAACAATAGATAATGGATAGGTGGAATGCTAGATTCCAATCTAGAGTCAAAATACGAGTTTGGTTAATTCGGTGAAACCGCAGTGACATCTCACAGAATAGAATTCTAAAACAAACTCACACATGTAATTGGCCTAGAATCATATCCTAGTCTACCTCTTTGCTTGCCTAAGTTAGATACATTGTTTACTAATCAACCCCGGTTAACAACTGATTAAATCACGTACATTCGGCTTAATATGCGACTTGTCTGTATTTATCGGTATTTATCGATTTTTGTCAGTTTTTCATCAGTTTTATCAGCTTTTGTCTGTTTTTCATCAGTTTTATCAGTTTTCTCCTATTTTTCATTTGCTTTTGTTGATTTGTTACGGCTCGGGTCCGAACCCATAGGTTACGTAATACACGGAGTCCAACGCCCCAAATCACCGAACACGAGGTCCAACGCCTCCTAACTCATTGAGCGCGTGCAACCTGAGTGAGGAATGGGATCTGGCCTCGAGTCACCTTCACACTCCAAGTATGGCCTATGTGGAAGGCAATTTGGATTGGATGTGTGAAAGTGTTTAGATATCACCCGGGAGCTCAATCGGTCCAACGGTGACAGTGAGAATCAATCGGTTCTCCTACAGACCGTTGGTTCGATCGGACCCGATCCCCGGCTCCTTGAGCCCCGTGTTACCTTAATTCATTTATCGGTTATTCAAAATGCACGGTGAGCCGGAGCGGAATTTTGGCCCAATGCAAACCGATCAAGATCCATTTACTTATTTAGTTGTACTTTGTAATTATTCGAGAGAACATTGCGAGGATTTTGTTTGTACATTCACTCATTCATTTGTAAGGATCCCCGATCGGCGAGCGAGAGGTCTGAGTATTGAACCGGTCCAATTAGTCTATTGTTACCAAGAGAGGAGTAAACTCGAATACTCGTGGTCTCGGTTCGCGCAAGAAATCGACCATCACAATCCGACAAACTGCAACGCGAAGATATTTAATCGATTCCTCAACGCACAAGCTTACTCATCTTTCGGATTCTTGGCCCAATTTGATCAATTCATCGACTTTACAGTGTCAAAACGGACGAGTCAAGTGCAACCCTAAATCATATGATAAATAAACAAAACGGCAAGCTTAGCAAATTAGAGTACCGAAATGGCGTGCGGGATATAGGCCCGCACGTAATAAAACCCCCGAATTCGAAATTTCCAGTTCCGTATGACCATAGACTTAGCATTTAGGTGTACCTTGTACCTCTAGACCCGGGCCCTCAACGACCCTCGACCTACAGGTCATAAACAGTAAGTGGCGACTTCTTCTCACGTGCGTCCGTCGCACGTCCCCAGGAAGGTGGACACTCCCAAGCCGCGTTGCTTAGGCTTCGCGCATGTGTGCCCCGACGAGATTAAATTCGGGTGCGCACAGCTTGGCAACTCCACTGGGGACATATTTAGTGGGTTCGAGCTCAATTCCGTTTGCTTGCTTGCATGTGAAGGTGACCGAAGAGGAAGCCGAAGCCTTCATGAAGATCATAAAGGCGAGCGAATACAAGGTGGTCGAGCAAATGGCCAAGTCCCGGGCCCATGTCTCGTTGCTCGCTCTCCTTCTCAGCTCGGAACCGCACCGGGAGACCCTCCTGCGGGTACTAACCGCGGTACAAGTTTCGAAGGAAACGCCTCCGGGCAGGATAGAGGAGACCGTCAGCTCCATCTTCTCCAACACCATCTCGTTCTCGGACGACGAGCTCCCATATGAAGGTTGGGCACATTCGCTGGCGTTACACATTGTCTGCAAGTGTAACAACTGCATCATCGGCCGAGTCATGATTGACAATGGTTTCGCGCTCAACGTTTGCCCGGTAACCACTTTGAAGTAGAAGAAATGTGGATCTCAACCGCGTCCGCCCGAGCAAAACTACCGTCCGAGCTTTCAACGGCTCGCGGAGGGAGGTAAATGGAGAAATCGACCTTCTCATAGAAGTTGGCCCATGCTCGTTCAGCATCACGTTCCAAGTGCTCGATATCCCGAATGCATTCAGCCTATTGCTCGGAAGGCCTTGGATCCACTCGGCCGGTGCCGTCCCCTCTTCTCTACATCAAAGGTTGAAATTTATCGTTGAAGAGAAGCTCATCACGGTAAAAGAAGAAGAAGATTACGCCGTCTATAAGGAGACGGCGGTGCCCTACATCAGTGTTGGGGATGATGAAAACCTCTCGTTCCATTCGTTCGAAACCATCTCCGTCAGTCGGGACTACGGAGAGGTTGGCCCGTCCCGCGCTGATCGCATGATAGGGAAGGTTTTACTGCGCCACAATTACACCCCCGGCGCAGGCCTCGGGGCACGCGGACAGGGGATCAACTGCCCCATTGAAGTTGAAGAATACAAGAACAGGAGAGGACTCGGCTTTCGCCCCTCCTGCCATGAGATCATCGAGGCCTGCAGGGACAACCTCCTCCACCGCCTTGCCGCACACTATGGGAAGCTCAACAGGGGCATTCCAGTTCCCTCGCTATCCCGCTTCTTTCCTAGGCCCCCACACATCATCGGAAGCACCCTTGACGACCCTTCCTCGGACTCCGACGACGCGCCTGCCGCTCTGCCAGCCGTGTACGCCGTCACCGAGGAGATTCCTTCAGGGGTTCACATTCGTCTTGCGTAGGAGGATGGGGAGCTTGACAACTGGACCTCAGTCCCGCGCTATTCGGCTGTGATCACCGATGTGTAAGGCTTATCTATATACAAGATGTTTCCCGCGTGTCGACATAGCCATAGGCCACACGACGGAAGAGGGATCTCTATTATGGCTTTATGCTCATACTATCAATGAAATCCCTATATGCATTTTTTGAAGTCCCATGCGTTTTATCTCCTTTTCCTATTCTTTCATTCGCAGCGTTCTAAATTTTCTAAGACGATTCTTTCAAATTTCCAGGCTCCACTCGAATCCATATCTCCGACACATTGATTCGAACCCATTCGAAGAGCTCTCGGTGAGCCCCGACCCGTATACTTTGGGGAAGGGCTTACCGAGGATGGTCAAGTGCCCGAGGTAGAGGAGAGTTTGTGTCGCCTAGAGGACCGTAAACTCGCCTCAGTCGAGCCAACATAGGAGATCAATGTGGGCACCGAAGAAGAGCCTCGCACTTTGAAAATCGGGACAGGCCTTGACCTCGCACAACGAACCCGGATGGTTGAATTCCTAAAAGAATACCAAGAGGTCTTTGCCTTGTCCAATGCTGATATGCCGGACTTGGACCATTCAATAGTCAACCACTTCCTTCCACTCTGTCAGCACCCCATTTTGGCCCACCGGCTTCCCACACGAGGATTCCCGACCAAAGCTCGGGATACTATTCATCATCCGGCAATCAGAGGCAAATAGGCGGGCACAGAGTCATGAACAATAGGAGAAGAGCACGGTCCACTGAGAAAGGCGGAAGAGAGCAGTCAGAAGAACGAACGATTAGATAATGGATAGGTGGAATATTACATTCCAATTTAGAGTCAAAACACGAGTTTGGCTAATTCAGTGAAACCGTAGCGACACTTAACTGAATAAGAGTCATAAAACAAACACACACATGTAATTGGCTTAGAACCGTATCCTAGCCCACCTTCTATGTTTGCCTAGGTTAGATGCATTGTTTGCCAATCAACCCCAGTTAATAACTGATTAAAACACGTACATTCGACTTAATACACCACTTGTCTGTATTCACCAACAATTGTCAGTTGTTGTCTGTATTGTGTTAGTTTTATCAGTTTTCTTCTGTTTTGTCTTTGCATATGATGATTTATTGCGGTTCGGGCCTGAGCCCATAGGTCACGTGTTGCACGGGGTCCAACGCCCCAAATCACCGAACACGAGGTCCAACGCCTCTTAACTCACCGAGCGCGTGCAACCAGAGTGCGGAATGGGATCTAGCCTCGATTCACCGTCACACTCCGAATGCGGCCTATGTGGAAGGCGGATTTGGATTGAGCGCGTGAAACGGGTTTAGATATCACCCGGGAGCTCGATCGGTCCATCGGATACAGTGAGAACCGACCGGTTCTCCCGAAAACCGTTGGATCGATCGGACTCGACCCCCGGCTCCTCGAGCCCGCGTTGCCTTAATTTGTTTATTGGTTATTTAAAATACTCGGTGAGCCGGAGCGGAATATTGGCCCAATGCAAACCGATCGGGATCCATTTACTTATTCAGTTACGTTTTTGTAATTATTCGAGAGAACATTGTGAGGATTCTATTTGTATATTCACTCAGTCACTTGTAAGGATCCCCGATCGGCGAGCAAGAGGTTCGAGTGACGAACCGGTCAAGTCGGTCTATTATCACCGAAAGATGAGTAAGCTCGAATATTTGCGGTTTCGGTTCGCGCAGGGAATCGACCATCACGGTTCGATGAACTGTAACGCTAAGATAGTGAACCGATATCTCGATGCACAAGCCTACTCATCTTTCGGATTCTTGGTCCAACTTGATCAATTCATCGACTTTACGGTGTCAAAACGGGCAAGTCAAGTGCGACCCTAAATCTCGCGGTAAATAAAAAAAACGGCAAGCCTAGCAAGCTAGAGTACCGAAATGGGCGTGCGGGATATAGGCCCGCACGTAATAGAACCCCCGAATTCGGAATTTCCGATTCCGTATTACCATTGCCTTAGCATTTAGGTGTACCCCGTACCCCTAGACCTGGGTAACTTGCCGGCCCTCGACCCTCGGGTCGTAAAATGGCAAGTGGCGACTCCTTCTCACGTGCGTCCGCCGCGCGTCCCCGGGAAGGTGGACACTCCCAAGTCGCGTTTGCCTAGGCGCGCGCGTGCCCCGACGAGATTAGATTCGGGTGCGCACACACTCGACACTGAGAAGTTCCCACCCAAGCGACTGCAGTTATGACGACAGCGGGCCAGCCTTCTCCTCCGCGTCAAAGAAGAGGTCGTCAAACAGATCAACGCGGGGTTCCTCGAAGTCTACAACTATTCCGAGTGGGTGGCAAATATTGTGCTAGTGGAAAAGAAGAACGGAAGAGTCCGAGTATGCGTCGACTACCGAGACCTCAACAAGGCCAGCCCTAAGGACAATTTCCCTCTGCCTCACATCGACGTCCTAGTCGACAATACGGCACGCCATGCTCAGTTCTCTTTCATGGACGGCTTCTCTGGGTACAATCAAATTCGGATGGCCGAAGAGGACAAAATCAAGACGACGTTCACCACGATGCGGGGGAATTTTTGCTAACGCGTCATGCCTTTCGGCCTAAAAAATGCCGGGACGACTTATCAGAGAGCTATGGTCACATTGTTCCACGACATGATGCACAAGGAAGTCGAGGTCTATGTCGATGACATGTTTGCCAAGTCTAAAGAAGGAGAAAATCACCTCGTCAACCTGAAGCGCCTTTTCGACCGCTTAAAAGAGTACAAACCCCGGCTCAATCTGGCAAAATGCACGTTCGGTGCCCGACCGGGAAAGCTGCTACGATTCGTGGTCAGTGAGCGCGGTATCGAGGTTGACCCGGACAAAGTCAAGGCAATCAAAGATCTTCCCCCGCCGTCAACGGTTCGAGAGGTGCGCGGCTTCTTGGGACGGTTGAACTACATCTCACGCTTCATTGCAAACTTGACAGACAAGTGCCAACCACTCTTTCGCTTGCTCTGCAAAATGCAGCGATCGAATGGGACCATGAGTGTGAAAACGCTTTCGACACCATCAAGGCCTACTTAGTTCAACCGCCGGTGCTAGTCCCACCTATGCCAAATCATCCCCTCATCTTTTACCTAATGGTACGCCGGCAGTCTTTAGGATGCATGTTAGGGCAAGAGGACGAGTCAACACACACGGAAAGGGCAATATATTACTTAAGCAAGAAGTTTACCGAAGAGGAGTCCAATTATCCAGAGATCGAGAAAATGTGTTGTGCATTAGTATGGGTCATGCAAAGACTCCGACAGTACACGCTCTATCACACAACCAGCTTGCTGTCAAAAGCAGACCCCCTACGATATTTACTCGATAGCCCATCCTCCATGAGGAACATCGCAAAATGGCGCTGCCAACTGAGAGAGTACGACATTGAGTACGTGTCCCGCACGTCAGTCAAAGTGCAAGCAATCACCTACCACCTAGCAGAATTCCCAATTAATGACGACACACTGATAAATGCCGACTTCCTAAACGAAGGAATCCTCCGAGTAGATGACGAGAAGGATGAGCCAACATGGAAGATGTACTTCGACGGGGTGGTCAATTCCGCAGGCTCCGGAGTTGGGGCGGTGCTGATATCCCCGGACGGACGCCATTATCCGGTTGCTGCAAAAGTGGACTTCTCTTGCACCAATAACGTGGTCGAGTACGAGCCATGCATTCTCGGTCTGCGAGCGGCAATCGACTTCAAGGTAAAGGAGTTGGAAGTATTCGGTGACTCCATGCTCACGATCTTCCAGACACTGGAGCAATGGAAAATAAAGGACGCAAAGTTAGTCCCGTACCATGAGTATCTCGAGGAGTTAGCAAAAAGCTTTGAGAAGATCTCATTCACCTATACTCCGCGTACGAAGAATCAATTCGCAGACGCGCTCGCGACACTCGCATCCATGGCAAGCATCACAGAGGGGAACCTCATCGAGCCCCTTGAGATCAGGATCGCCAAAGGTCCGGCCCATTGCAACGCAATCGAGGCAACCAACGCTAAGCCGTGGTATGAGGACATCAAGCACCTCCTGCAAACAGGTCAATATCCTCCATTTGCCGATTGCCGCGACCGGAAGACGCTCAAACGACTCGCGATGCACTATTTCCTAAGTGGCGAAACACTCTATCGGCGATCCTTTGACGCTACATTGCTCAGGTGCATCGACATACACGAGTCGCAGCGTCTCATGGAAGAGGTGTACGGGGGGAGTTGCGGGCCCCATATGAATGGACTCATGCTCGCCAAGAAGCTCATGTGCTTAGGCTACTACTGGTCCACCGTGGAGACCGACTGCCTAAAGCACATCAGGCACTATCACCGGTGCCAAGTCTATGCCGACTAGATCAAAGCACCCCCTAATGAACTACGCCCCATGACGGCCCCGTGGCCTTTTTCGATGTGGGGAATGGACGTGATCAGCCCGATCAATCCCAAGGCATCCAACGGGCACCTGTTTATCTTGGTGGCAATCGATTACTTTACCAAATGGATTGAAGCTATAACACTCGCGTCAGTCACTGCAAAAGTCGTGGCCCGTTTTCTCAAGCACGACGTCATTGCCCGATACGAGGTCCCTGCAACAATCATCACGGATAATGACAAGAACCTGAACAACAAGATCATCGACGAGCTCTGTGCGCAATTCAAAATCCAACACCGCAATTTCACCCCATATTGTCCCCAAATGAACGACGCAGAGGAAGCGGCAAATAAGAATATCAAGAAGATCATCGAAAAAATGACGATGAACTACAAAGACTGGCACGAGATGCTCTTAGCATACCGAACATCCATACGTACTTCGACCGGGGAAACTCCATACTGCCTAGTCTACGGCACAGAGGCGGTCCTTCCGATTGAAGTGGAAATTCCCTCCATGAGGATCCTTGCCGAGGCCGAACTTGAGGAAGCGGAATGGGAAAAACAACGCTACGAACAGCTAAATCTCATCGATGAAAGGAGACTGAAAGCACTATGCCACGGACAATGCTATTAGCAAAGGATGGCTTGAGCATTTAATGCAAAGGTCCGTCACCGCGAGTTCAATCCCGGTGACCTCGTTTTGAGGAAGGTCTTACACGTCACACCTGACTCTCGGGGAAAGTTCTCGTACAAATACGACGGACCCTTTGTTGTTAAGGAGACTTTCTCTGGGGGAGCAATTATTCTGAGCGACATGAACGGGATCGAAAACGCGCTTCCGGTCAACGCTGATGCCATCAAGAAGTATTACCCCTGACCATTCGTGTTCGCCTTTCGTTTGCCGGGCCTCGCGCCCGTTTCATTTGTAACAATTTTCCATTCATTTATACACGCATCGACTCCCATCATTCTCCCCACCTCGAAACCTTCTTGAGAGAAAAAGAATAATTTTCTCACTAGGTCGAAAACCTCCTCAAGGCGACCTAGGCAAAAGTTAGGGAGCGAGGGGTACGACTTAAAATCCCGCAAAGGGGAGTCGTGGCAAAAGTAGAGCATAAATCATTTCCTCGCTAGGTCGAAAACCCTTAGAGGGCAGCCTAGGCAAAAGTTAGAGGAACTGAGAGGTACGATCGAACCCAAACAAGAGTGATCGTAGCAAAAGGTGAGCACTCATGAGATGAAAACTAAAAAATACCCCGCTAGGCCATCACGCATCTTGTGGCCTAGGCAAAAGTTAGGGGGCAATTGTCGGCTCGGTCACGAAAGAAAAGCGGCACTCCCCGTGAAGCTACAATGAGTAGTGGTTTGGCAGCCTTCAACGCACGCAAACTCTCTTCGACTCTCCTCGACTCTTCGAGCCCAGGACTCACCTCGAAATGAGGTCAAATCGTTGTATCCTTGATTTGGAGGATTCCAAAATATTCCTCCCTTTACCTGTACATACATTCCACGGGTTATACCCGTCCCTCCAATGGCCTATCTGTTTCAGGGACACGGCCGCCCTCCAATGGTCATTAATATTGCATCCCCGATACATCTTTACATAGATTCCTATTACACGTCGTAGTCTCAACGATCTCGCGCAACTGACATCCTTTGTAAGCTCTTTTTTTTTCCCTACGTATAGGTGCAATCGGGAATCCCAAAGAATGCTCCCCGCTGACGGACTCATATCTGCCTCACGCGACAGGTCGTGCTCTTGATACACCGAAGACCGTCCAGGGATGCTCCACGCTACCAAACAACAGACATTCAAAGAAGGGCAAGCAGCGATGGGAGATCATTATCGGTCATCGCACACAATGCAATCCAGGCCCAAGGCCAAGCGAACCACACCACACGGCGCTTTGCGCAATTCCCAAACTTGTTTTCGGGTCCATCCCGGTTTAAATTCCTGTTTAGGTCCATCCCGGTTTAAAATTCATGTTCGGGTCCATCCCGGTTTAAATTCCTGTTTCGGATCCAACCCGACTTAAAATTCCTGTTTCGAGTCCATCCCGGTTTAAAATTCCTGTTCGAGTCCATCTCGATTTTAAATTCCTGTTTCGGGTCCATCCCGGTTTAAAATTCCTATTCGGGTCCATCCCGGTTTTAAATTCCTGTTCGAGTCCATCCCAATTTAAATTCCTGTTCGGGTCCATTCCAATTTAAATTTCTGTTCGGCTCCATCCCGGTATTCAAATTCTTGTTCGGGTCCCTCCCGACTTGTAAATTTTTGTTTCAGGCACAACATCCTGATGCATCCAAACAAAGTGTGAGCGGCCATGGGGAACAGTACCGGGGCAGTCGCCGGGCCCAAAAAGGGGTTGTTTCCTATAATATTTGGCTACATCCTCTAATCGAGCATGCAACCAAAGCGGGGCAAGCTATCAGCACTCAATTTTGGTCCATCGGCTCCAACAAAGGACTCCTGGCAATAGCTCGGATTACCGTTCATGACTCGACAATTGGGGACGAACGTGCGGATGTGGGAGCACGGACTACGGGAGAGAAACAGGGTCCTAGAAAGGCGCAGAGGGGCAATTGGAAGAATAAACAAAATGCCCCAAAGCAACAGAAGCTGGCATTGTGGTACTATTCATCGTCGGATCACCGGGACGTCAAAAGGTATCCAATATGGGGCTCTAAAAATCCCCCGTGGCATCAAAATGACCAATGGCACGTCCGAATACATTTCAAAAGTCTACTGCTTAAGTCGATGCGCCCTCGAACATCCACAGACGCCTTTCCTAACAAGGCTGGGGGAGGCCAGATACACGAACAGATAAACAACGCCCGAAGACAGGCCTACAAATGTCCAAGGACTATTAGGACCACGGAACGAGTTTCATATTGTCTTTTGGAGTACAACTCGGTTTCCCAAGCGGATCCCGAGTAGACCCCGACCCGGGAAAAAGACCCTTTCAGACGGGATCTAGCGCTCAGAGCTCATTCAGTGAAAAGTTAACATCCGAACTTCACACCACTCACTCCCTACAACTCCTAGGACTAGGGAAATCATTTCGTCTCGGGCCAAGCAAATCAGTTAGGTCTCCCGAGTGACATTTCAGTGGTCACGAACGCCTCTCGGCAAGTCTTCGGGGCATGTTTCCTACAAACAGAGGCCACAACAGTCTCCAAACACCTTAGGACATTCGGGAAACACTGAGAAAACCCCGATTGCGGATCCCTAGGTTACCTCCGGCTAATGGTCTTCGGTCGAGGACGACGATCCAACGATTCCGCATGGGACAAAAAGCTCACCGAGACGAACACTACAATGCACAAAGGAGCAATTGGAGAACAAGGACGGTCAACTCCACTCTGAATGTCCAAACAGGGCAAAACTGACTCTCGGGGTGCTAAGTCACCCGAATATTCGTTCACATGAAGTATGGCGATATTGGGCTCATTCAAATTCTCTTCATGCAAGCATTCCGAATCTATCAATTAATCGGACCACGGAAGTCGAGCATGTAACTACTCAAGCCCCGAGCTTCTCCCAGCTTTTCCTCGAGCCAAAAAGAGCCCACGGCTCAATCCCTGAGCCGCGACTCAACCCTAAGCCTCGGCTCCAACTCTAAGCCACGGCTTGACCGCATCTAGCCATGGCTAGATCCCCGTGGCCGACAACTCAAGCCCAAGAGCTCCCCCCTCTACACATTTCAAATATCTCTTACACATCCTCACATCCATCACTTCCCATCACTTCCCATCACTTCTCCATTACTTCCCCCACACTCTAAGTGACACAAACCCTTCCCTAACCCCTCTTCAAAATTTGGCAGCCCTATAATCCATCCCGTAATCACACTTTGCCTCACTTAATCAAGCCGTTAAGCTCCCCTTTATAAGCTCTTGCACCATTAAGCTTAATCACTTCTTCAACTCCACTCTCTCTCAAGCCAACTTCTCTCTAAGATCCTCTCAACCTCCCCACTACCACCGAACCATCATACGACTCGTGCCAAGGCCAATACCGGCCAAAACCAACGGAAAACCGTCCGGTATTCCGATCACCGTCCGACCCGACTTAAGCCAAACACAACCAAACTTCCTAGCCTACATATTTCCCACCCCCTAAGTCCATTTCTGGGCTTAGATTTTCGATTTGAAGCCTCCAACCCCGCGTTCCAACCGCAAACACTATCGAGTCCCAAGGACATTCCCCCAGTGCATCCGAGTTCCTACACGTGCCATTTCCTCTTGCGACTTTGGCGAGTCGTGCCATCACGTTTGAAGGGTCCCTCACAAACCCCACTCTCCCCCGTGAAGAGGTGGTCACGGTTCGAGAGCCATACAACCGTGCACAACCTCCGTTTCACCCATTCTCTCTTTATTGGGTTTCATCGTTTCTTGCTGAACTTTCTCTCATCATTTCAGGTTTGTCCAGGCTCTTGCATGTTTGAAGTTGTCCACGACCGTTTAGATCTATCCCTTAGGAGTCTAAGGAGCCTAATTTCGCCTGGTGCCATGGTTGGAGTCGACGTGCCGACCTCATTTTCTCCAAGCTGCCATTGCCGCTGCTCTCGGGTGTTCACTGCCCATTCGGTCCAGCCGAGTCTTCCGACTCCCAAGGCCACTTCCCCAACTCTTTCCTCACATCCAGAGGCTAGGTAAGACTCCTCTACGACTTAGAGAAGCTAGGTTCTTCGATATTTGTTTGATATGGGGTGTTAAGGCGTTTAACGAGTCGAAATGCATGCAAGTTTACATTTTTACCTATTCCCATGCAAGCTTACGTCGTTCACCACATTGCATGTTGTTATAACGTATGATTCTCGTATTTTAGACTCCTATTACCGTATAATATGCGCGTATAACGAGAAATGGCTCAAATCTAGGGGAATGAGGTCGGCATGGACTCAAGAGGACCATGGAGTCTCTCGGCCGAACCTCGCGTGGTGAACCATGAGCCTCCTTGGTCCACTCTAGTCCATGACAATCTCATCCCTTCGGATTTAGTCATTTCCACGTTCGTAATGTTTATTCATGGTCGTGAACTCGTGATATGTCGGCATGATGAGAAATGTCTGAGATCTAGGGAGGAGAGGTCCCGTGGATCGGTCCTAGCAAGGGAAGCTCATGGCCACCTTCCATGGAGGGAGGCCGAGAGATCCCTTGGTTCACCCGAGGCCACGGATCTCTCGTTCCGTGATGTTGGATATTTCTCGTGATTTACTTCCAATTTGTTATTGAATGAGCCGATGCCGCTTTATTGTTTTCTTTAAATACGACATTTGTGTTTGTATTATGTGTTTGTTTGCACAACCAAGACTATCACGGTATCGGCTTCATAAAATGAATGTTATTGACGTGCTTGGCGTGTTATGCATGCAAGAAATGGCTCGAATCGACATAAGAGACCACCCACGATCCAAGGCGGGTCAAGAAGACCTCTCGGCCTAGTCCTTTGGAAGATGGCCGAGTGCTGCTTGACCCCTCCCGGGTCTAGGATGGTCTCCTTTGTCGCCTCGAAATCGTTCCTTGGAATTGAGTGTAATTATATTCGTGCTTTATCGCTAGCCATATATTAACTCCATGATAGATAAGTTAGTTTCGGACGATTATCCGTTAAACCCTTAATACTTACAATAAAAAATCACTACCACCGAATAATTTCACAAATGGGAGAAACATGACGTATCATTCGGTTAATTAAATCACTTGGACTAAATAATTAGATAAATTGATTGCCAATTCATAAGCGCGTCGATGGTTCACGGAACGGCGGAAATGCCCTTTTCTTTAAAAGCTCACAATTTCAAAATACCGAGACGTGTAACGCGAATAGAACCGGTGTCTAGCGAGTATTCGCGTGCTATGACACGAGTCCTTCTTAGACCTCTTCGTGTCACACGATCTTTAATTTATATGTGAACTACACACGTTTTACCACTCAAGGGCACAATCGTCACTCTGTGATTCACCGATATCCTAGGCATTAGGGAGTCGGAAACATCTCAATCCATGGACGGAAAGGGGCGGCCCCTATTGTAGATTCGGTGGTGGGCATTTTCATTTTTGTTGCAAAACACGAAAAACCGGATTAATCATGTATTTGGCTTAATCAAACATTAGATAATTGATAGGTGGAATGCTAGATTCCAATCTAGAGTCAAAATACGAGTTTGGCTAACTCGGTGAAACCGCAGTGACATCTCACAGAATAGAATTCTAAAACAAACTCACACATGTAATTGGCCTAGAATCATATCCTAGTCTACCTCTTTGCTTGCCTAAGTTAGATACATTGTTTGCTAATCAACCCCGGTTAACAACTGATTAAATCACGTACATTCGGCTTAATATGCGACTTGCCTGTATTTATCTGTATTTATCGATTTTTGTCTGTTTTTCATCAGTTTTATCAGTTTTCTCCTGTTTTCCATTTGCTTTTGCTGATTTGTTACGGCTCGGGTCCGAACCCATAGGTTACGTAATACACGAGGTCCAACGCCTCCTGACTCACCGAGCCCGTGCAACTCGAGTGCGGAATGGGATCTAGCCTCGAGTCACCATCACACTCCAAGTATGGCCTATGTGGAAGTCAATTTAGATTGGATGTGTGAAACGTGTTTAGATATCAACCGGGAGCTCGATCGGTCCAACGGTTACAGTGGGAATCAATCGGTTCTCCTGCAGACCGTTGGTTCGATCGGACCCGACCCCAGCTCCTTGAGCCCGCGTTGCCTTAATTCATTTATCGGTTATTCAAAACACACGGTGAGCCAGAGCGGAATATTGGCCCAATGCAAACCAATCGGGATCCATTTACTTATTCAGTTGTACTTTGTAATTATTCGAGAGAACATTGCGAGGATTTTGTTTGTACATTCATTCATTCATTTGTAAGGATCCCCTTTCGGCGAGCGAGAGGTCCGAGTGTCGAACCGGTCAAGTTGGTCTATTGTTACCAAGAGAGGAGTAAGCTCGAATACTCATGGTCTCGGTTCGCGCAGGAAATCGACCATCACAATCCGACGAACTGCAACGCGAAGATAGTGAACCGATTCCTCGACGCACAAGCTTACTCATCTTTCGGATTCTTGGCCCAATTTGATCAATTCATCGACTTTACGGTGTCAAAAAGGGCGAGTCAAGTGTAACCCTAAATCACGCAGTAAATAAACAAAACGACAAGCCTAGCAAACTAGAGTACCGAAAGGGCGTGCGGGATATAGGCCCGCACGTAATAGAACCCCCGAATTCGGAATTTCCGGTTCTGTATGACCATCGCCTTTGCATTTAGGTGTACCTTGTACCCCTAGACCCGGGCGACTCAACGACCCTCGACCTACGGGTCGTAAACAGTAAGTGGCGACTCCTTCTCACGCGCGTCCGTCACGCGTCCCCGAGAAGATGGACACTCCCAAGCCGTGTTGCTTAGGCTTCGCGCATGCGTGCCCCAACGAGATTAAATTCGAGT
Source organism: Punica granatum (assembly GCF_007655135.1). Taxonomy (NCBI): domain Eukaryota; kingdom Viridiplantae; phylum Streptophyta; class Magnoliopsida; order Myrtales; family Lythraceae; genus Punica; species Punica granatum. Next base: position 13,253,310 of record NC_045132.1, read on the forward strand.
GCGCACAGCAACGAGTGTAGAAGATATTCTCCCTTTGCACCTCATCACCATCCTCTCTAACTTGAACATGTAGGGCTCGCATGATAACCAAGGCTTGACCTTCAACCGCATGCTCGATGTCACTAGCATCTTCGAGTGGATGCATGGAATCACTATCTTCTTCTTCTTCAGTCTCGATATCCCCATTCTCCATCATAATCATGGTTCACTTGTTCGGACATTGGGAAGCAATGTGACCCGAGCCCAAACAACGAAAACATTTGATATCACGATTTCTTTGAGGTTCAGAAGAAGTTTTACCCTTGTCCTTGTTGTTGGCTTGGGTCTTGGAGGTGTCTCCCTTTGGCTTATAATCAGTCTTCTCGTCCGGTTTCGAAGAAGAACCCCACTTCGATCTCCAAGACGCTGAACCAGAAGCTTCTACCTTTGAAGATGTTCGACCCCCTCTCTTGAGCTGCCTCTCAACCGTTATGGCCATGTGTACCACGTCGTCAATCTCCACGTAATGTTGTAGCTCAACTACATTGGCAATCTCCCGATTATGGCCACATATGAATCGAGCCATGGTTGCTTCTCGGTACTCCTCAACATTAGCACATATCATGGCTATTTCCATCTCCTTGTAATTATTCTCCACCGACTTGGAACCTTGCTTCAGACTTTGCAACTTCAAGTGCAAGTCCCGATAATAATGGGCAGGAACAAACCTTCTTCTCATTACTGCTTTCATTTCCTCCCAAGTATCAATACGAGGCTCATGATTCCTATGTCTACTCACAGTTAATTGGTCCCACCAAACAATGACATAATCGATGAAAGCAACTGCAGCCAATTTAACTTTCTTTTCCTCTAAATAATTATGACAATCAAACACAAGCTCAACCTTCATCTCCTATTCAATGTAAACATCGGGATCGTTTTTACCTTGGAATGGAGGTATGATTAGCTTTATCGAGCCTGTGTTATGGTCAACGGCGTCTCTTCTCCGGTGCTCCCTACGAAAGAAATGCCTTGGTCTGACTCCTCTTCCTTTACCTCTCCCCTAAGTAGCATCGGAGGCCACTTCCTCTTCTTCATCATATGCCTCTTCATCAAAGGTATCAACAGATGGTAGTCGATGGGGTCTCCTAGCCCGTGGCACGGGCACGGGTTGCAGCTGTGCGCACCCGAATTTAATCTTCTCGGGGCACGCATGCGCGAAGCCTATGCGACGCGGCTTGGGAGTATCCACTTTCCTGGGGACACGCGACGGACGCAGGTGAAAAGGAGTCACCAATTGCCATTTTACGACCCGAAGGTCGAGGACCGGCAAGTTACTCGGGTCTAGGGGTACAAGGTACGCCTACATACTAAGGCAATGGTCATACGGAACCGGTAATTCCGAATTCGGGGGTTCTATTACGTGCGGGCCTACATCCCGTGCGCCCTTTCGGTACTCTAGTTTGCTAGGCTTGCCGTTTTGTTTATTTACGGGTTGCACTTGACTCGCCCGTTTTGACACCGTAAAGTCGGTGAATTGATTAAGTTGGGCTAAGAATCCGAAAGATGAGTAGGCTTGTGCGTTGAGGAATCGGTTCACTATCTTATCGTTACAGTTCATCGAACCGTGATGGTCGATTCCCTGCGTGAACCGAGACCACGAGTATTCGAGTTTCCTCATCTCTTGGTGGCGATAGATCAACTTAACCGATTCGACACTGTCAGCACCCCATTTTGGCTCACCTTTCCAAACGATGATATCAGCAATGATCCAAGCCACAACCTGAGCAGAATACAGAAAAACGACTTAACAGAGCAGAAAATCACTATTCATCCTCAAGTCGGCAAAATCGGGCAAATGACACATGCATATGACAGAAGGACTCCAGGGGTCACCAAAGGGTAATAGAGTGACTAGAGAGCTCAGCAATATCCAAAGCCGGCATTTTCCGTATATCACACGGACAGTTCTATTTTCCGATAGTTCCCTCGATCATCGGAAGACAGCCAATATTGGACGCCAAAAATCCACTCCAATGCCAAACAGATGAAAAGTGTCCCCAAAGGCATTTTGCAAATCATCTGCTCTATACAGAACAACTTTCTGTATACAGAAAACTTTTCAGTGGAAGTCCAAAAATGCCGGCTTCTCGAAGAAAAGTTAATTCCAAATATCAGATGCGGCCATACCCCTCAATCATACAGAGCACGAGCAATGCTTCATATTGTCTTTTAGAAGCCATACAGACACTCTGAATGACTTCCGAATGACAAAACGGGCATACCCTTCTTCGGAAGAGCGTAACCGGAGACTGGTCTGATGGAATTACGGCAAACGAAGTTCACACTACATTGCCCTGAAAACTCCAGCGGACATTCGCAATTGGGCAAAACAGACAGCAAAACCCTTCACGGTTTCCCGAGTAACCTCCAAGGGGCACAAAAGGCCATTTTTAGTGAAAATCCATATCCGGAGGTCCTCTTTGGGGAAACTTGATGCCGGATGCTTACCTTACACAATGCTAGCCTTCTCAAGGCTCAATGTGGAATTGTCGGAATGAATCACACAACTCATCTAGACCCCTCGAGCAGTGCTTTAAGGGTCTCAGATGCACTTTTCATATCCTTAGAGGCCCAATCTCAGCAAACAGAGATCGCAGTAATCTCTGGATCGCCCAAGAAACTCAGAAAGCAATCTGAGAAATCCAGTTTCGGCCTCCAAGGACATCTCCGGCTCCATATTTGTATTTACCGGCTTAAGGGACAAGGACCCACGTAATTTGACAATTTATGTCAAAATGACTGACGTGGGATGCAGATACAAGATATGCTGTCAGAAGTGGGTAACCTCGCTCTGAATGCATAAAAGGAGCAAAACCGGCTTCCAAGCCTCATACAGACATTTGGCAATTTCTCACGGAAAATGCCAATCTCGGACTCATTAAATCCATTTCCTCGCGTATATCGACAATTCGACGTTCAATTCAAACCACGAACTTCGAATGCGCGATCAATCGAGACCCGAGCTTTTTCCCGGTTTCTCCTCTTCGGTCGTGGGACCCACGGGCTATTCAAGATGAGTCACCCTTTACTCTAGAAGCTTCTTCTTCTTCTTCAATGCAAGAAGCCAACTTGCACTCTTGCTTGAAAATATCCAAGAGTTTGAAGACAACACTCAAGCCTCCATCAATACTCATCAATGCTCATCAATGTCTTATCTCTTCTTCATTAATGCAATGGAAGAGGATGAGGCTTGATATTTTCTAAGCATGGGGGTTAAGAGCACTTGCTTTTGCTAATTGTGTCATTAGCTTTGCCTATAAATGGCCCAAAAGTGATTAAGATAATCACTTCTCCTCTTACACACTCTCTCCAACCTTTCTCTTTCAAGAAATCCTCTCAAGCTCCATAGCCAAGAACACTCAAGAACCAGAAAACTTCAGCACTTAGAAGGAAGAGAAAAGAAAACCGAAAAGATCAAAAGAGAGCCTTGAGCTCTTAAGTCGGAAGCCGATGTTCATCATCCCGACTTAAGCTCAAAATTTCTCAAACTTCATATCCCACTCATTTTGGACCCATGGAGTTCATTGGTGAAATTGGTTTTTCCATTTGAAGTCTTTAAATTATTGTTTCAGGTCAAATAGTGCATTTCGGGTGAAATCGCTACTCTCGGGTGAATAGTGACCCGCCAGCGCCAGCCGCGCGAACGCCCGCGCACGCCCGCGAGCCTGCCCGCGCGCGCACGCGCACGCCGCGCGCACGCGCACGCCCGCGCCCCGCGCACGCCCGCGCGCACGCCTGCACGCCCACGCGCCTGCCCGCGCCCTGCGCACGCCGCGCGCCTCCCGTGCATTCCAGCCGCATTCCCCGTGCACCTAGCTCCCCGAACGTGCATCCTTTGCACCCGAGCATCCTTCCAAGCGTTCAACCGAGTCACCCGACTCTCGAACACTTCCCCGACTCTTTCCTCGTATCCCGAGGCAAGGTAAATCACTCTTGACTTAGAGGAGTTAGGGCTTTTTATATTTTTGCATGGCTATGGAGTACCATGGTATTTTATGCATACTTAACTTGCAAGACTTAACTTTTATGCAATTTTATGTTATATTATGCATGTGTATTACCTTATAACTTGCTAGCATGTCGGAAAAAGGTTTGGATTGTTGTTTGGAAGACCATCCCGACCCGGAAATGGCAAGTGAGCTCACGACCAAGTCTCTAAATGGGATGGCCGAGACTTGAGTTGCTCTTTTCGGGTTAAGATTGGTCTCCTTAGCCCGATCCAAGTTATTTTCCGAGTTTATTTTGTTGTTCTTGCATGCATGAAGCCGGTATTATTTTATCGATTCCTTAAATAACATGTTTGTGAATGTTTGCATGTTTAAATGAGTTAATCAAATCATGGTAATACCGGTTTTTGTCAAAACGTGTTATTCATGATGTTTGATGTTTGAGCATGCGAAAAATGATTAAACCAAGACAAGGAAATTCTTTGTGATTTGAATCGAGCCATGAGAGTATTCGGCCATCTTTGACAAGGTGAAGCCGAGGGCTTCTTGGCCCTTTTTGGATCAAGAATGATTTCCTTATTTCGAGTTTAATTCATTTCTCGGATTGTACGAAAGTGTAATTTCGATATTTCCACGATTCCCATGTTAAAACATCGATTATATGTCTTTTCAAAACAAAACATGCATGGATTCGGGTATCGTTGACTCATTCGGGTCCATTCGGTTACGAGGGTAGTTTCGGTCATTGGACCAAATATCCTCGATCCTTACGGATTCGTGTTGGTCGCCGAATCACGAATCGTTTTCACAATTAAAGTATTCGGCAATAACCTTAAGCATTAATTCCACGAACGGGTTAATCGGGACGTTCACACGGTTAATTCATTCCATTTAAATAACTTTGCACGAATTGGACATTAATTTGTAACTCGCGTCGACGAATTACAAAACGGTGTTAATGCCCTTTTCAAAACCCTCATACTTTCAAATCCTTATTGTGTTGTTCTCCTTTTCTGAAAACAAATTTTCAAATCAAGGGCAAGAACATCATTTCGTGATTCGCCGACATCCTAGCGCAGTTTAAGATGTCAGTTGGGTATTCTGTATCAAAATACAGTTATCGGACTAATCATTTCACTCGACTTAACCAAATCCTGGAAAATGGTTAGGCGGAACTCTAGGTTCCAAATCTAGAGTCAAAATACAAGTTTGGATCAATTCAGTGGTAATTCAGTGTCACAACACCGAATCACTATAAAAGCAATCTACACACATGATGTTCGATTCTCTTTTCCAAATTTCCAACAAAAGCAGAATACTAAAACATTGGCACGTGTTTGATTGCTTAGCATATGGCATTTGCTTGCAAAAACACTTTTGGATTAATAAACTTGTTAATCCACGTACATTCGGTAAATACAAAACACCTTGTCTGTTATTAACATGTTGCGTGTTATCTTTCCGCACTTGTTTTCCATACGGGTCGAGCTTGATCCCTAGGCCGAATAATATTAGGGTTCAACACCCTAATCATCGAGCACAGGGTTCAACGCCCTAATCAACACTCACAGGGTCCAACGCCCTATTCAGTGAGAGCGTCCATTGAATTTCAGTTCTTCGGTCTTTTTCCCTAAACTCACGGTGAGTTAGAGTGGAATAATAACCGAACGCGAGTCGACTGGAATTCGGCCATTTGTAATTTGTATTTATTGTTTTCGAGAGCATTGTAAGGATTTTATTTTGTACATTTATTCTGTAAGAATTCCAGTCGGTGAGCGAACGATCCGAGAGTCGAATTGATCGAATCGGTCTAATGCTTGCCCAGATACAAGTAAATCCAAGAACTCGCGGTTCTGGTTCACGCAGGGATTCAACCTCCATGGTTCGATGAACTGTAACGCAAGATTGTGAACCAATTCCCCGACACACAGGTTTACTTCTCTCTCAGCTTCTCCACCGATATCGTTTAATTCATCGAAGTTACGGTGTCAAAACGTGTGAGCCGAGTGCAGCCTAATTCATGCGGTAAATAAAACAAAATGCAAGCCTAGCAAACCAGAGTACCGAAAGGGCGTGCGGGATATAGGCCCGCACGTAACATGAACCCCGGAACACGGATTTTCCGGTTCCGCACAGATCAATGCCTTAACGACAAACTAGGTGTTCCATACCTCTAGACTCGGGTAACTTATCCGCCCTCGACCTACGGGTCGTAAAATGATAAGTGGCGACTCCTTCTCTCACGCGTGTCCGTCACGCGTCCCCACGGGAAGGTGGACACTCCCAAGCCGCGCGATCCAAAAGCGCGCAATGCGGGCCCCGACGAGAGTCCACATTCGGGTCCGTACAGCTTGGCGACTCCACTGGGGATATACTTAGTGGATTCAGGCTCGATCCATTTGCTTGCTTGCATGTTTATTTATCGCTTTCTGTACATTTACTTTTCTGCACTCGCATTGCATCATTCTAGTGGATTTAGGTACCACGCTTGAAATCCCACAAGCGGCAATCTAGGAATCTAGGTTAGACAGGGGTTCGAAGTAGGGGTACGGCGCGCGGTTCGATTGTCGCTTAGGCCTTGAAAAAAATCTCGCCCGATTTCAAGGAATTGATCCCCTTGAATCGGGAGCCCCCATCCCTAGTTAGTGGTTTTCCCAGTAGAACACTGAAACCATGCATAAACAGGGACCGTCATGCTGGACAAAAACAAACCTCATGCCGTCAACCGACCCAAAGTCCGGTCTTTGAGTCGGCCCCTAGTTTTCTTTTAGGCGGGCCTTTTGTTGTTTTTCTACAATGAGCGATGTACATTGTAATAGATACAGATATACTTTACTTTTCTGCACTGCATGCATGTTTTCAAAACAACCTAGGACATTACATCAGTTTGTTTATAAACATTAAACCAACATCTCTCCATTAGGTAAGGATGGATCGCTCGCATCCCTGTCTTAGGCTCGATGTCATCATCATGCCATCTGCGGACATTACTCGCCTTTGGAATACATTCCGCCCAGTTGACCGTGCATTCCTCCGGCTCATCATAGGAGACTTGCCATTACTCGCTGATTCCGCCATTGACTGGACCCTACTCAGAACTGCTATTAGTTTTTGGGACACTCAGCGGGCCGTATTCAGTTTTCAGGGGTCAGAGTTAGCTCCCACAGTAGAGGAGTACGCGGCACTCATTCAGCGACCCATGCCGACCCTCGACATCGTGGCGCCCAACCAGTTCGCCACGATACAGAGTAGACTCGCCATCCTCTTAGATCTCCGCGACAAAGAAATTCGTCTTGAGCTTCAGCATGGATGGGAGCATAGCGTTAGGACCGCATGGCTCATAGACTTCATACATGTTCGTTCTCTCAATGCCAGGGGAGAATCGTACCAGCGTGACGCCTGTCACGGGTTCCTCTTGCTCATCTTTGGGACCATCCTATTCCCCCACTCGTCGAACCTCATAGACGGGGCACTTGCCCAAGTCATCCTCCAAGTGGTAGGAGGCCGTAGCTATGTAGAAGCCGTCTTGGCTGAGACCATTCGGTCTCTTGACTATGTACGAGAGGTTCGACGTGGTAGAATGAGAGGAGCTCCGCATCTTCTTCAGATTTGGCTCCTCGCACACATCAGGCCGTTCTGCTCATCACATCCCTTTTCCTACATCACTGACGAGCGTTCGCTCATCGCTCGCCTACTTCAAGTGTTTCGGCCCTCCGATCGCGACTACACCGATTGGATCCAGTTCTTCAAGAGACTCACCCCGGCACAGTTTTTGTGGGCTGCTCGCTGGAATCCCGGTGGACCCATGACCATTGGATGCCCTTCAGTCATAGGACTTCCTCTGATCAGTCACTTAGGGAGCACACTTGTTTTCCCAGCCCGAGTCATCAGACAACTTGGCGGCTTACAGGATATTCCTAGAGAGGCAGATCGCACTCCACACCGCTTCATGTGGACGGATATTATAACTTTACTTCCAGATAGGGTTCTGCGGATTAGAGAAGTTCAACGTTTATGGAACACGCGCACCGTTCAAGAGCTCTATTTCCCGGAGCACCCTACCGACGACGAACGAGCTTTCTCAGCTACCGTAGCATATGTGGCGCAATTCCATCCAGGGACTCACACCCGTTCGTCGACGACATTTGCCGCGGATTCCTCACGCACCGCATGCAGACATTCCAGACGCGGAGAGCTCAGTCCAAGGAGTCATGCGCACAGAATTGCAGTCCATCAGAGAAGAGCGAGATCGACTCCGTTGTGAGCTTGTGGATATTCGCGCAGAACTCACTGATCACAGAGAGCTTCAGAGCGAGTTGGCTCAGATTCGCGCACGCATAGCGAACCAAGACAGGGAGATAGCGCGTTTGAGCGCTATGCTGGACCGAGCGCGGGCAAAAGCTCGCAAGGTCTTTCATCCTTAGGTTTAGTTTGTTAACGCTTTTGCCCCGCACCGGACCCACGCAGCGTTCACTCGGCTACGGGTTGTAATAGTTGGCGGTTTAATGTTTATGTTTCCTTTTCAAACAGACTGTCTTTATAAATTATAGAATATGAATCAAACTGATGTAATGGCTATGAATCAAACTGATGTAATGGCATTAGTATTTTCAAACTTATGCACCTCATGCATTCATATACTGTCATTTATATTTTGAAGATAGTCAAAGCACTATAAGTACACTCATACACTTACGCATACAGGTACTAACAACTGGCGTCCCATCGATATCCGATTCGTGCACGAGTAAGGATGGCAGAAGACCAACAACCCGCCATTCTTGAACAGGATACTCCGCCAACGCCGATACATTCTCAAACACCACTGACGCAAGTTACATCACCTGTAATGCTCACGGAAATATCTACAGCGCATTCAGGCGTCCCTATCGGACATCCTCCACCAACAGTACAGACGGCGTCCAACCTTGTGGAGTCCGCACGTTTTACTGCGTTAGAAGGAATGGTGAACCACTTGGCGGCCAACATGGCCACCAACATGACTGAGCTCATGGCCATGCTCAGGAATCAGAATCAGGCCTCATCGAGCTTTACTCCGCCTCTGGAGCATAGACCAATTGTCGATCCAAATCCAATGGTCACTCCAACCTTTGCTTCGGAGGCTGAAGACGCATCTTTCTCGGCAATGGCGTTTGCACCAACAGTCCATCCGATCAATGATCCTTTACCGCCACCACCTGCTCCAACAGCAGTTCCGTTGCCACCAGCAGCTTTCTTATCCACGGACTCTACTATGCATGCGCTGCCACCGCTAACCGTGTCAATGCATCCTCCAATCTATACTGTGCCACCACCGACAGTTCCTCCGGTCACGATCGCACAGGCTCCTGTTTCCACTGCAGACCAATTTCCTTTCCAAACTCCACAACCCCAAATAAGCTTTTCTTACCCTGCTCCACCGCCCCTAAACATTCCTCCCACTGAACCGGGCACGCCTACTCAGGCTGCCCCTCCAGCTCTACCGACAAACGTTCCTCTCGAAGCGGAGAATGAACAGGAGAGGAGAATAAAGAGAATGGAGGAAACCATTCGAGCCCTCCAAGTAGGCAACCCCCGTTTCGATTTCAGTGACAGTGACTGGAATCTCTTTCCAGGCATGCGGCTGCCCCCTAAGATCAAAATTCCAGAGTTCAAAAGATATGATGGGACCAGAGACCCTCGGCATCATCTCCGTCATTATCAGAGCAAAATGCTCTCATACTGGGATTATGAGGAATTCGTCATTCAGACTTTCCAAGATAGTCTTATGGGATCGGCGCTAGATTGGTTTATGACCCTGAAAGCCGGCGATGTCCCTACATGGACAGATCTTTCTCAGAAGTTCCTCGACCAGTATCGATTTTGTGCGGAAACACCTCCTACCCTTCTCGATCTCAGCATGACAGAGATGAAGGAGGGTCAAGCTTTCGAAGCATACGCAACGGAATGGAGAGGAAGAGCAGCAAAGCACATTCCTCCAATCACTGAGCGACAACAAGTTCAGCTGTTCCACTCCACACTCAGAGGCGCGTATTACTCACATCTCCTGGCTCATACTTCCTCCTTCTCGGACTTGATCGAGGCAGGAAAGAAGCTTGACATGGGTGTTAAGTTAGGAAGAATCGAAGGCCCATCAAAGAAGAAGGATGGAGAGACGTCAAAGAAGCAGACTGCTGGAACCTCCAGGAGAAGCAAAGACATGACTATTGGCGCCGTCAACTCCGGATATCAGGCTTCACAGCCGATTTCGGTGGACTATACTCCTGCATTACAGACTCCCCAGGCATATGCACATCCCGTGCATTATGTGCAGCCCTACCAAACATCGCAGGCTTATTTCCCAACCCCGCCAACTGTTATCCAGTCGCAACTTCCGCAACAGCATATTCCTGCTCAGGCTCAACAAGGTAGACCCCCGGCTTCGAGATCTCCTCAGTCGGTTCAACGTGCTCCAGCCCCCAGAACTTATCAGGACAAAGTTGCACAACCGCGTCCACGCAAGCAGTACACCACTTTACCAGCCCCTCTCTCTCACATATTCAGGCAGCTTCTTGCAGGCAACAAGATCAGAACAGAAGCGCCTGGTCCCAACTTTGACCCCGCAGTGCAGAATCAGAACTTACACTGTGAATTCCATCGGGGTGCTCCTGGTCATACCCTCGACAATTGCTGGACACTCCGGAATAAAATTCAGGAGTTGATCGACACAAGGCAAATCTCCTTTAATGAAGTGAAGCCACCGAATGTCCGCGCAAACCCTCTCCCCGATCATGGATCAGGTTCAGGACCTTCTATCAACATGATCAGCATCGCTTCTATCAAAGAGGAAGAAGACGCGCAGAAGACCTCAATTCCCTTTATTGTCAATTATGCTCCGACAAATGATGCATTTACATCTGACGTCCCATTCGTTATCGAGGTTCTTGCGAAGGAGCCATACCAAGACCGTCGAGTTCCCTGGGATTATGGGAATGAGGTTGCCAACATGGAGCATGAGATGAGTGCGATGGGCATCACGCGCTCAGGACGAGTTTATCAGGGTCCAGAGTCTACAGACAAAGGGAAAGCCCCTGTTATTACATCCTCAGCCGTTCCAGAAGCCGTGCCAGTCTTTACAAAGAAGGTCACCGATCAAGAAGCGGAAGCTTTCATGAAAGTGATCAAGGCAAGTGAGTACAAAGTGGTGGAGCAAATGGGCAAGTCACCCGCCCATATCTCGCTCCTCGCGTTGCTTTTGAGCTCCGAGCCGCATCGGAATGCTTTGTTGAAAGTCCTCACCGCGGCACAAGTCCCAAAAGACACGGCACCGGATAATATCGAGCAGACTGTTAGTTCAATCTTCTCGAATCAGATATCCTTTGCAGATGATGAGCTTCCATCCGAAGGTCAGGAACACTTACGGGCATTGCACATAGTCTGTAAGTGCAACAATCACATTGTTGGTCGAGTCATGATCGACAACGGCTCTGCTCTCAACGTTTGCCCCGTCTCCACACTGAAACAGATGAACGTGGACATGAGCCGCATCCGTGCAAGCAAGACCACTGTTCGAGCCTTTGATGGCTCTAGGAGAGAAGTGAATGGAGAAATCGATCTCCTGATCGATGTGGGTCCTTGCTCATTCTCTGTCACCTTTCAGATCCTCGAGATACCCAATGCTTTCAGTCTCTTGCTCGGGAGACCATGGATTCACGCCGCCGGCGCTGTTCCTTCGTCGCTGCACCAGAAACTGAAGTTCTTCGTCGAAGGTAAGCTTATCACTGTCAACGGTGAGGAAGACTACGCAGTCTACAAGGAGACAGCCGTTCCTTACATCAGCATTGGAGAAGATCAGAATCTTCCCTTTCACTCTTTCGACACGATTTCCGTAATCCGAGACTACGGAAAAGTCGGTCCATCACGAACCGATCGTATGATTGGAAAGGTTCTGTTGAAGAACGATTACGTCCCCGGAACTGGACTTGGGGCACGTGCACAGGGAATCCTTCGACCGATTGAAATGGAGGAATACCGCAATAGGAGGGGACTTGGCTTTCGCCCCTCCTGTCATGAGATCGTGCAGTCTCGCCGTGGAAAGCATCTACACCGCCTTGCTGTACATTACGAAAAGCTCTTCAGGGGCATTCTGGTTCCACCACTCTCACAGTTTTTTGCAGCACCACCGCAGATCATGGGAGGCACCTCCGATAGCCCAATCACTGAAACAGATGACTTCTCTTCGGATGCAGTTGAAGCGTTTTTGGCTTTGCCAGCCATATATGCCGTCACTGAGGAGACATCTTCCAGGGTTCATATCCGCCCTGTACGGGAGGATGAGGAGCTTACCAACTGGACTTCAGTTCCGCTCTACTCGGCCGTAGTTGCCGATGTGTAAGACGGTCTTTATATATAATGCTACCTGTGTGTCGGCAACGCCATAAGCCACACAACAGAAGAGGGGTTTTTGTTATGGCTTGTTAATAAAATCCCTACATGCTTTTTGAATTTTTGTGTCTAGATTCTCTCTCTCATGCTTACTTCTAGCATCTTTAATTTCTAAAACAATTCGCTTTCGTGTCCAGGCTCCAATCGAATCCAAATCACCGATGCAACGATTCGAATTCGTCCGAAACACACCTCAGAAAGTCCCTACCCATATACTTCGGGGAAGGACTTGACGAGGACGGTCGCGTGCCCGAGATAGAAGAGAGTTTGCATCGTCTTGAAAACCATCAACTCACTTCGATCGAGCCAACCGAAGAGATCAACATAGGCACCACAGAAGAGCAACGCACCCTAAGGATCGGGACGGATCTCGACCCCGCACAGAGAGCCCGGATGATCGATTTCTTGTCAGAGTATCAAGAGGTCTTCGCTTGGTCTTATACCGATATGCCAGGTTTGGACCCCTCGATCGTAAAGCATTTCCTCCCACTCGACACTGAAAGATTTCCGCCCAAACGTCAACACTTACGGCGTCAACGAGCTGATCTTCTTCTCCGCATTAAAGAGGAGGTCGTCAAACAGGTGGATGCGGGATTCTTAGAGGTATGCAATTACTCTGAATGGGTAGCTAACGTGGTGCCAGTGGAAAAGAAGAATGGGAAGGTCAGAGTCTGCATCGACTATCGAGACCTTAACAAGGCCAGTCCTAAGGATAACTTCCCGCTGCCCCATATCGACGTCTTGGTGGACAATACAGCACGCCACACACAATTCTCCTTCATGGATGGTTTCTCTGGATACAATCAGATTCAGATGGCCGAGGAGGATAAGATCAAAACGACGTTCATCACGATGTGGGGTACGTTTTGTTACAAGGTCATGCCTTTTGGTCTCAAAAACGCTGGGCAACCTATCAGCGGGCAATGGTCACTCTATTTCATGACATGATGCATAAAGAGATAGAGGTTTACGTCGACGACATGATTGCAAAGTCCAAAGCAGGTGAAGATCATCTTGTCAACCTCAGGCGGCTATTTGATCGTCTCAGGAAGTACAAACTCCGACTCAACCCAACGAAATGCACTTTCGGCGTCAAGTCAGGAAAATTGCTAGGGTTTGTAGTCAGCGAAAAGGGCATCGAGGTTGATCCCGACAAAGTCAAGGCGATCATGGAATTGCCCCCTCCATCGACAGTGCGCGAAGTAAGGAGTTTCCTAGGACGGCTGAATTACATCGCACGTTTCATTGCAAATTTAACAGACAAGTGCCAACCACTCTTCCGTTTGCTTCGCAAAAATGCAGCGGTTGAATGGGATGACGAGTGTCAGAAAGCTTTTGATACAGTCAAGGCATACCTAGTTCAGCCACCGGTGTTGGTTCCACCTTCACCGGATCGTCCTCTCATTCTGTACCTGACAGTACGCCGACAATCCATCGGATGCATGTTAGGGCAAAAGGACGATTCCTCTCATGCAGAGCGAGCAATTTATTATTTAAGCAAAAAGTTCACTGAAGGGGAGTCCAACTACCCTGAGATAGAGAAGATGTGTTGCGCACTCGTTTGGGTCATGCAAAGGCTCCGGCAATACACTCTCTACCATACTGTTCGCCTGCTGTCAAAGACAGATCCTTTGAAGTATCTACTCAGCAGTCCGTCCTCCATGAGGAACATAGCAAAATGGCGTTGCCAACTGACGGAGTATGACATCGAATACGTATCACGCACGTCAATGAAGGGCCAAGCAATTGCAGATCATCTAGCGGAGTTTCCGATCGAGGACGACACACCGATCAACCCTAACTTTCCAGATGAAAGGATCCTCCAAGTGAGTGATGAGGAAGAGACTCTAGGATGGAAGATGTACTTTGACGGTGCAGTCAATTCCACTGGGTCTGGTATCGGCGCGGTGCTGATATCCCCTGAGGGGCGTCATTTCCCTGTTGCAGCGAAGATTGATTTCCCTTGCACCAACAACATAGCCGAATATGAAGCTTGTATCCTCGGTTTGCAGGCCGCAATCTACCTCAAAGTCAAGGAGTTAAAAGTGTTTGGCGATTCTATGCTCACAATCTTCCAGACGCTTAAACAATGGAAGACGAAAGATCCAAAGTTGGTGCCATATCATGAGTACCTCGAAGAGTTGACAGAGAACTTCAAAGATATCTCATTTACGTACACCCCACGCATGAAGAACCAGTTCGCAGATGCACTTGCAACGCTCGCATCCATGGTGAGCATTACGAAGGAGAATCTCATAGAACCTCTCGAGTTTGAGATTGCTCAGGGCCCTGCCCATTGCGATGTAATTGATGCTGTTGACGGCAAACCGTGGTACGCAGACATCAAGCACTTGCTGCAAACAGGTCAATTCCCAGCGTTCACCGATCGTCATGACCGGAGGACTCTACGCCGCATTGCGGCACACTTTTTCTGAGTGGCGAGACTCTCTACCGCCGTTCATTCGATGCTACACTACTTCGGTGTGTCGACGAGAATGAGGCACAACGCCTCATGGAAGAAGTGCACGAAGGAAATTGCGGACCTCATATGAATGGACTCATGCTAGCAAAGAAGCTCATGCGACTCGGGTACTTCTGGTCTACCATGGAGACCGACTGCGTCAAGCATGTCAGACACTGTCACTTGTGTCAAGTCTACGCGAATCAGATCAGAGCACCACCCAACGAGCTCCATCCAATGGCTGCTCCGTGGCCATTTTCAATGTGGGGCATGGACGTGATTGGTCCAGTCAACCCTAAAGCATCCAATGGACATTTGTTCATACTGGTAGCTATCGATTACTTCACCAAGTGGATCGAAGCTATCACCCTTGCGTCAGTCACTGCAAAGGCCGTGGCTCGCTTCCTCAAACGCGACATCATTGCGCGATACGGGGTCCCTGCGACTCTCATCACCGACAATGCCAAGAACCTGAATAATAAGCTCATTGACGAGCTCTGTGCACAGTTCAGGATCCAACATCGTAATTCCTCTCCATATCGTCCACAAATGAATGGTGCGGTAGAGGCAGCGAATAAGAATATAAAGAAAATCATCGAAAAAATGACGGTGAATTACAAGGACTGGCATGAGATGCTCCCGTTTGCACTCTTGGCATATCGGACTTCTATCCGCTCATCCACCGGGGCAACCCCGTATTCTTTGGTCTACGGCATGGAAGCGGTTCTTCCAATCGAAGTGGAGATTCCCTCCATGAGGGTTCTTGCCGAGTCCAAACTCGAGGAAGCAGAATGGGCGAAGCAACGCTATGAACAGCTTAATCTCATCGACGAGAAGCGGCTAACTGCACTTTGCCACGGTCAGTGCTATCAGCAAAGAATGGCTCGAACATTCAACAAAAAAGTTCGTCCTCGCAAGTTCAGCCCCAGCGACCTCGTCTTGCGAAAAGTTTTACACATCGCCCCAGATTCCAGGGGCAAGTTCGCTTACAAGTACGACGGTCCATTCATCGTTAAAGAAGTCTTTGACGGAGGGGCAATCATTCTCAACGATATGGACGGAAACGAGAACGCTCTTCCGGTCAATGCTGATGCTCTTAAGAAATACTATCCGTGATGGTGTTTCTCTTATCCCACTGCGGATGTTTTCTCAAATGCACATTACATTTTATCTTTCTTTGCATGTACAGTTCCCAACACTTTTAATTTCGTTAACTCATGTACTCCCATCTTCTGCTCTTTCCCTTTTCTCTGAATTTTTCCTGAGAGAAAAAGAATGGATTTCCCGCTAGGTTGAAAACCTCTTTGAGGCGGCCTAGGCAAAAATTAGGGAATGAGAGGCACGGTTTAAAATCCCGCAAAGGGGAACCGTGGCAAAAGGAGAGCATGAATCAAAATCCTCGCTAGGCTGAAAACCCGAAAAGGGCGGTCTAGGCAAAAGTTAGAGGAATCGAGAGGTGCGATCAGACCCAATACGGATGATCGTAGCAAAAGGTGAGATCTAAATGAGAGAAATGTCAAACAAAACACCCCGTTAGGTCGTCACGCGTCTTGCGACCTAGGCAAAAATTAGGGGACCTTCGGCAGCTCGACCACGAAATGACAGCTACATTCAGCATGCAGCGGCAACAAATAGTGGTTTGACAGTCTTCGATGCAAGCAAACTCTCTTTTACTCTCAGAGCATGAGACACGTTTCGACATACAGTCGAATCTTTGTATCCTTGATTTGGAGGATCCCAAAGAATCCCCCTATACCCTTATGCAAATTCTACAGGTCATGCCTGTTCTGTAAAAAGCCTTTCTTGTCAAATCACAAACCTAGCGGGATACGACCATCCCTTTAAATGGTCATCAAGTTCAAATCCCCAAAGCATTATTATTCAGACTTCTTTCTACATCTTCATTATGGCTGTAGAGTAGAACTGACAACTACTGTTAGCTCCCATGGTTCTATATGCAGGAACGAAGATGTGAACCTCGGAAGAAGTCTTTCTTTGATGAATGCATGTCTGCCTTATGCCAAGGACCACAACCAAAATCCAAGGAGAAGTCTTCAGGATAATACTCCATGCATTCAATCGCATCACAATCAGTTGGCAAACAATGAAACATTCTGCCACTACATCGATTGCAACACGGACAAGCTCAGTGACGGAGGAAGCACAATGATTCCTTCCACACCTCACGCAACTCCCCAACGTTTGCATTTACTTTTTGCAATGCATCCCATGCAATTTACTTTTCTGCATTTCGGGTACGTCCCGACTACTTTCCTGCATTTCGGGTACGTCCCGACTACTTTTCCGCATTTCGGGTACGTCCCGACTACTTTTCCGCATTTCGGGTACGTCCCGACTACTTTCCCGCATTTCGGGTACGTCCCGACTACTTTCCCGCATTTCGGGTACGTCCCGACTACTTCTCGCACTTCGGGTACGTCCCGACTACTTCTCCGCACTTCGGGTACGTCCCGACTACTTCTCCGCACTTCGGGTACGTCCCGACTACTTTTCCGCATTTCGGGTACGTCCCGACTACTTTCCGCATTTCGGGTACGTCCCGACTACTTTCCCCATTTCGGGTACGTCCCGACTACTCCGCATTCGGGTACGTCCCGACTACTTCTCGGCACTTCGGGTACGTCCCGACTACTTTCCGCACTTCGGTACGTCCCGACTACTTCTCCGCACTTCGGGTACGTCCCGACTACTTCTCTGCACCATGCAAACCGCCGGGCAAAACACCCCGCACCTTGCAAACCCGCCGGGCAACACGCCCCGCACCCCGCAAGTCCATTGGGTAGGCGCCTTTGAACCATGTTGTTCATTCGGTATGCGCCCCGTGCATATTGCAAACCCTTCGGGTACGTCCCGACTACTTTTCTGCATTTCGGGTACGTCCCGATTACTTTCCACCATTTCGGGTACGTCCCGACTACTTCTCCGCATTTCGGGTACGTCCCGACTACTTCTCCGCATTTCGGGTACGTCCCGACTACTTCTCCGCATTTCGGGTACGTCCCGACTACTTTTCCGCATTTCGGGTACGTCCCGACTACTTTTCCTGCATTTCGGGTACGTCCGACTACTTTTCCGCATTTCGGGTACGTCCCGACTATTTTTCCTGCATTTCGGGTACGTCCCGACTACTTTCCTGCACTTCGGGTACGTCCCGACTACTTTCCTGCACTTCGGGTACGTCCCGACTACTTATCTGTTTAGAGGTCCATCCCCTCAGGTTCATCCTGACTTTTACATTTCTGCATCAGGTATAACATCCCCACATATCCAAAGTAAGAGGGAGAAGACTGTTATCGGAAATTCCATGTCAATCATTGCTATCAAATTGGGGCGCTTCTGAAGTCTTTGGCTGCATCCTCTACTCGAGCATGCAGTCAAAGAGGGGCAAGCTGTCAGCACCCCATTTTGGCTCACCTTTCCAAACGATGATATCAGCAATGATCCAAGCCACAACCTGAGCAGAATACAGAAAAAACTTAACAGAGCAGAAAATCACTATTCATCCTCAAGTCGGCAAAATCGGGCAAATGACACATGCATATGACAGAAGGACTCCAGGGGTCACCAAAGGGTAATAGAGTGACTAGAGAGCTCAGCAATATCCAAAACCGGCATTTTCAGTATATCACACGGACAGTTCTATTTTCCGATAGTTCGCTCGATCATCGGAAGACAGCCAATATTGGACCCCAAAAATCCACTCCAATGCCAAACAGATGAAAAGTGTCCCCAAAGGCATTTTGCAAATCATCTGCTCTATACAAACAACTTTCTGTATACAGAAACTTTTCAGTGGAAGTCCAAAAATGCCGGTTTCTCGAAGAAAAGTTAATTCCAAATATCAGATGCGGCCATGCCCCTCAATCATACAGAGCACGAGCAATGCTTCATATTGTCTTTTAGAAGCCATACAGACACTCTGAATGACTTCCGAATGACAAAACGGGCATACCCTTCTTCGGAAGAGCGTAACCGGAGACTGGTCTGATGGAATTACGGCAAACGAAGTTCACACTACATTGCCCTGAAAACTCCAGCGGACATTCGCAATTGGGCAAAACAGACAGCAAAACCCTTCACGGTTTCCCGAGTAACCTCCGAGGGGCACAAAAGGCCATTTTCAGTGAAAATCCATATCCGGAGGTCCTCTTTGGGGAAACTTGACGCCGGATGCTTACCTTACACAATGCTAGCCTTCTCAAGGCTCAATGTGGAATTGTCGGAATGAATCACACAACTCATCTAGACCCC
Source organism: Punica granatum (assembly GCF_007655135.1). Taxonomy (NCBI): domain Eukaryota; kingdom Viridiplantae; phylum Streptophyta; class Magnoliopsida; order Myrtales; family Lythraceae; genus Punica; species Punica granatum. Next base: position 13,272,456 of record NC_045132.1, read on the forward strand.
TCGAGCAGTGCTTTAAGGGTCTCAGATGCACTTTTCATATCCTTAGAGGCCCAATCTCAGCAAACAGAGATCGCAGTAATCTCCGGATCGCCCAAGAAACTCAGAAAGCAATCTGAGAAATCCAGTTTCGGCCTCCTAGGACATCTCCGGCTCCATATTTGTATTTACCGGCTTAAGGGACAAGGACCCACGTAATTTGACAATTTATGTCAAAATGACCGACGTGGGATGCAGATACAAGATATGCTGTCAGAAGTGGGTAACCTCGCTCTGAATGCATAAAAGGAGCAAAATCGGCTTCCAAGCCTCATACAGACATTTGGCAATTTCTCACGGAAAATGCCAATCTCGGACTCATTAAATCCATTTCCTCGCGTATATCGATAATTTGACGTTCAATTCAAACCACGAACTTCGAATGCGCGATCAATCGAGACCCGAGCTTTTTCCCGATTTCTCCTCTTCGGTCGTGGGACCCGCGGGCTATTCAAGATGAGTCACCCTTTACTCTAGAAGCTTCTTCTTCTTCTTCAATGCAAGAAGCCAACTTGCACTCTTACTTGAAAATATCCAAGAGTTTGAAGACAACACTCAAGCCTCCATCAATGCTCATCAATGTCTTATCTCTTCTTCATTAATGCAATGGAAGAGGATGAGGCTTGATATTTTCTAAGCATGGGGGTAAGAGCACTTGCTTTTGCTAATTGTGTCATTAGCTTTGCCTATAAATGGCCCAAAAGTGATTAAGATAATCACTTCTCCTCTTACACACTCTCTCCAACCTTTCTCTTTCAAGAAATCCTCTCAAACTCCATAGCCAAGAACACTCAAGAACCAGAAAACTTCAGCACTTAGAAGGAAGAGAAAAGAAAACCGAAAAGATCAAAAGAGAGCCTTGAGTTCTTAAGTCGGAAGCCGATGTTCATCATCCCGACTTAAGCTCAAAATTTCTCAAACTTCATATCCCACTCATTTTGGACCCATGGAGTTCATTGGTGAAATTGGTTTTTCCATTTGAAGTCTTTAAATTATTGTTTCAGGTCAAATAGTGCATTTCGGGTGAAATCGCTACTCTCGGGTGAATAGTGACCCAGCGCAGCCGCGCACGCCGCGCACGCCCGCGCCGCCCGACGCGCACGCCGCCCGCGCACGCCCGCGAGCCCGCGCCGCGCGCCCCGCGCACGCCCGCGCCCCGCGCACGCCTGCACGCCCGGCGCCTGCCCGGCCCCGCGCACGCCGCGCGCCTCCCGTGCATTCCAGCCGCATTCCCCGTGCACCTAGCTCCCGAACGTGCATCCTTTGCACCCGAGCATCCTTCCAAGCGTTCAACCGAGTCACCCGACTCTCGAACACTTCCCCGACTCTTTCCTCGTATCCCGAGGCTAGGTAAATCACTCTTGACTTAGAGGAGTTAGGGCTTTTTATATTTTTGCATGGCTATGGAGTACTATGGTATTTTATGCATACTTAACTTGCAAGACTTAACTTTTATGCAATTTTATGTTATATTATGCATGTGTATTACCTTATAACTTGCTAGCATGTCGGAAAAAGGTTTGGATTGTTGTTTGGAAGACCATCCCGACCCGGAAATGGCAAGTGAGCTCACGGCCAAGTCTCTAAATGGGATGGCCGAGACTTGAGTTGCTCTTTTCGGGTTAAGATTGGTCTCCTTAGCCCGATCCAAGTTATTTTCCGAGTTTATTTTGTTGTTCTTGCATGCATGAAGCCGGTATTATTTTATCGATTCCTTAAATAACATGTTTGTGAATGTTTGCATGTTTAAATGAGTTAATCAAATCATGGTAATACCGGCTTTTGTCAAAACGTGTTATTCATGATGTTTGATGTTTGAGCATGCGAAAAATGATTAAACCAAGACAAGGAAATTCTTTGTGATTTGAATCGAGCCATGAGAGTATTCGGCCATCTTTGACAAGGTGAAGCCGAGGGCTTCTTGGCCCTTTTTGGATCAAGAATGATTTCCTTATTTCGAGTTTAATTCATTTCTCGGATTGTACGAAAGTGTAATTTCGATATTTCCACGATTCCCATGTTAAAACATCGATTACATGTCTTTTCAAAACAAAACATGCATGGATTCGGGTATCGTTGACTCATTCGGGTCCATTCGGTTACGAGGGTAGTTTCGGTCATTGGACCAATATCCTCGATCCTTACGGATTCGTGTTGGTCGCCGAATCACGAATCGTTTTCACAATTAAAGTATTCGGCAATAACCTTAAGCATTAATTCCACGAACGGGTTAATCGGGACGTTCACACGGTTAATTCATTCCATTTAAATAACTTTGCACGAATTGGACATTAATTTGTAACTCGCGTCGACGAATTACAAAACGGTGTTAATGCCCTTTTCAAAACCCTCATACTTTCAAATCCTTATTGTGTTGTTCTCCTTTTCTGAAAACAAATTTTCAAATCAAGGGCAAGAACATCATTTCGTGATTCGCCGACATCCTAGCGCAGTTTAAGATGTCAGTTGGGTATTCTGTATCAAAATACAGTTATCGGACTAATCATTTCACTCGACTTAACCAAATCCTAGAAAATGGTTAGGCGGAACTCTAGGTTCCAAATCTAGAGTCAAAATACAAGTTTGGATCAATTCAGTGGTAATTCAGTGTCACAACACCGAATCACTATAAAAGCAATCTACACACATGATATTCGATTCTCTTTTCCAAATTTCCAACAAAAGCAGAATAATACTAAAACATTGGCACGTGTTTGATTGCTTAGCATATGGCATTTGCTTGCAAAAAACACTTTGGATTAATAAACTTGTTAATCCACGTACATTCGGTAAATACAAAACACCTTGTCTGTTATTAACATGTTGCGTGTTATCTTTCCGCACTTGTTTGCCATACGGGTCGAGCTTGATCCCTAGGCCGAATAATATTAGGGTTCAACACCCTAATCATCGAGCACAGGGTTCAACGCCCTAATCAACACTCACAGGGTCCAACGCCCTATTCAGTGAGAGCGTCCATTGAATTTCAGTTCTTCGGTCTTTTTCCCTAAACTCACGGTGAGTTAGAGTGGAATAATAACCGAACGCGAGTCGACTGGAATTCGGCCATTTGTAATTTGTATTTATTGTTTTCGAGAGCATTGTAAGGATTTTATTTTGTACATTATTCTGTAAGAATTCCAGTCGGTGAGCGAACGGTCCGAGAGTCGAATTAATCGAATCGGTCTAATGCTTGCCCAGATACAAGTAAATCCAAGAACTCGCGGTTCTGGTTCACGCAGGGATTCAACCTCCATGGTTCGATGAACTGTAACGCAAGATTGTGAACCAATTCCCCGACACACGGGTTACTTCTCTCTCAGCTTCTCCACCGACATCGTTTAATTCATCGAAGTTACGGTGTCAAAACGTGTGAGCCGAGTGCAGCCTAATTCATGCGGTAAAAAAAACAAATGCAAGCCTAGCAAACCAGAGTACGAAAGGGGTGCGGGATATAGGCCCGCACGTAACATGAAACCCCGAACACGGATTTTCCGGTTCCGCACAGATCAATGCCTTAACGACAAACTAGGTGTTCCATACCCCTAGACTCGGGTAACTTATCCGCCCTCGACCTACGGGTCGTAAAATGATAAGTGGCGACTCCTTCTCTCACGCGTGTCCGTCACGCGTCCCCACGGGAAGGTGGACACTCCCAAGCCGCGCGATCCAAAAGCGCGCAATGCGGGCCCCGACGAGAGTCCACATTCGGGTCCGTA